>NC_044209.1:3116956-3239456 GCF_900880675.1 Sparus aurata | reverse complement strand
AGATATTGATACATCCCAGTATGCATTGTTTATAGGAGTAAACAATTTAATACATGTGTCTTTTCTCTGATTCTTTGTGAATACTTATTATCTTGTACTGTTGTTGTTATGTGCGGTGTCCTTGAGTGCCTTGAAAGGCACCTTCAAATAAAAAATGCATTATTATTATTATTATTATTATTATTATTATTATTATTATTATTATTATTATTATTATCTTTGATACACAGTCAATAGGGCTGTACAGAAGGTTATTGGATACTATATTAAAATAAAATTGAAAATTGAAAATGAATTTCCATATTGCCATTATAATTCAGCACAGATGTATGCTTTATTTGAGCAAACGTGGAAATGAAAATACAACAATTTAATAAAATAAAATTAAACCTAATATTTTAAAAGTAGAAATAGCATTTGACATTTCGTTTTCCTAATTTACAGTGGACAGTACTGCTCTTTGAATAATCGCAGAATAGTTCCCGGTTATGTACAAATAGCATTTTTGCATGAACTGCCCATAACGACTCTGTAGGCCACCCATAATCTCTGTTTACAGCTAGGAATCTTGAGGCTACATTAGCCTGTACTAGTACCCCCACCAAATTGTCTGTAGTCAGGTTTCATTGTGAATAATGTAGGTGCCTAGTTGTGACAATGTTGAATTTATGCTAATAACATCAATAAAATATATCGATTTTGACCTTTTTTAGATTGTCTGTTGTGAGTGAGTGCACCGACTTGACTTGTTTTGGCTTTTAACTTTCTGTTAACACTGGACGCGGGAATGTATTATGCAGATTATGTGACAACAAATCACGACTGTGACTTTTTACCTATGTACCATGTATATAATATCTGCTTGGAACAATAATGTGTGTCTGAAAGCATAATTTCCATATCAAAACCCTAAAAGACACCTCATTAAATGTGGTCTGTGACATGTGGTCTGCAGTTGTGAGTCCAGTTAAATGTACTGTCAAAATTCTCAGAAAGAACATTGGAGATGGCTTATGGTCGTGAAATAAACACTGAATTAACTGCCGCTTTGGTGAACATTCCTGCAGTTAACACACTGAACTGCACCTCCTCAAAACTTACAACATCTGTGACATTGTGTCGGGGGATAAAACTGCACTTTTTAAAGTGGCCTTTTACAGTGACCAGTCCAAATTAATGTTAATGTTTAATTTTATCTTGTGATATGTTTTATCATGTGATTTTTAGTCTCACCATTTCACCCTAGTGTATACTGGTAGCCCACTGGGAATTGCCAATCAGGAAGCAGCAGGGCTATGGTCATTTCCTGTCAGCAATCAGAGCCATTCAGCTGTGATGGATGGATATCACACACACACACACATAAATATAGTTTCACCGTTTTTTCACAAATCTTTATGGAACACAAACACACACCTGTGAAGCACTTTAAACACCCACACTTTGTCAACGTGCTGTACAGAGTGGTTGAAGTTAAACAGTGCTTGGTGTGTGACACCACCATCCATTACCTGAAAACAGGAGTGCATGTGCCAAAACCTGATTCTGCACAGACCCTCTATGTGTGTGTTTGTGTGTGTGTGTGTGTGTGTGTGTGTGTGTGTGTGCGTGTGTCTGTGCGTGTGCATGTGTCGTATGAGTAGTAACATTTTATTTTTGTCACTTCATTTGCTCCCCATTTCACTTTCACTTCTTAAGTCTACCTTTCTCCCTCTCTTTCTCCAGCCCACTCTTTCATCCCTTTCTTTATTTTGACTGTGATTATTGATTTTCTCCTCCCAGTGTGTCTTTACCTTCCCTCTCTCTCAGTGTAAAACATATTCTACTATTGAATTGATAACACATTTTGGAATTTGACAAAAAACAAGAACCAATTATTTGATAGTAAGACAACAACTAATTTTTACACCTATTTTCTGACTGAATTCTGAATTAAAGTTGCAGAGATTAATCGTCTTGTTAACTCATCATATAACACACTCAATTCAAACTTGACATATAATACAACTTGCCAAAACAATGTTGGTTTGTCTTTCCATAATCACTTCTGTATTCACCAAGATGTGAAAATATTCCCTGAAATATTCACAAAGGCCCAGTTTGTGTTTCCAGCCATGTTCCTGGGGTGACTCCCCCCTCATCTGAGGTTGTGGTGAGGGCAGACTTCCATCAGCTAAAAGAGCCACTTAGCACTCTGGCTAACTGAGCTACTTGCTAACAGCAGCTGGTCAAAAGAGAGCTCCAAAGAGAGCAACAGCCATGAGTAAGGTAGGATTTTTACAGGCAGTTAGGGGTACTTGGTTCTCTTTGCCTCTTTCTTTTCTTCAAGCGTTTTTTCAGCACTGTTCAGCACAAACAACGCTGTGTTTGGTATTATGAGCATTCACTGGGAGTGCTGGAATTGGAAGCCTTCCCTATTCAACCATTTTCATTTTCATCCTGGATCATTGTGATGTAATGGACCCACAGAGTGAAATCTAAGTCTGGTTGCTTACATCCAGTTGTATGCAGAAATGGAGCACACCTAATGTGTATATCTCCAAAGCTGCCAACAATAAAATTAAGGGGACTTTTAGGGATATCTGCAAACAGCCAACACTCCTGCCACCATACAACCCTACACCATATATTAATAGAATAAATACAAGGAGTTGAAAGTAAAATTAAATGTATAGCTTACAGTTAAAATACATGCAAAAGACATGCAAAATGAACAAAAAATCTGTTTAAAATCTACATCACACTTTTTCTTAGTACCTTTGATGCTTTTTTGGCCACAAACTGAGCGCACAGAGGGCTTTAGTGAGCTTTGTTAGGAGGGAGTCCTCTGTACATATTTCTCCTGAACATCCAACCCAGAAACTGAGACACACCTATTTGATTTGGAAAAATGATAAATCAGCAGTGCAGTGGGAGAAAGAGTTAATTATTAAACTGTGACTGTTTGACAAAGTTAGGAATAGTCCACAAGTCATAATAAGTCATAAGTAAACTGTTTGTCAGAAGGCTTTATTCTGAGAAGATGTAGCTTATTTTGTATTATTGCTAACTTGACAGTGAAGCCCTTCAAGTGCAGACTGGCCCTAGAGGAGTAAGTACAGGTACATCTCCAAAAATTAGAATATCATGAAAAAGTTCAATATTTTTGCCACTCATTTCAGAAAGTGAAACCCATATATTATATAGATAATTACACATAGAGTGAAACATTTCAAGCCTTTATTTCTTGCAATTTTGATGATTATGGCTGAAAACCCCAAATTCAATGTCTCAGAAAGTTAAATTAGAACATTACATAAGATCAATAAGTTAAGGATCAAAGGAAGCATGTTCATTTCTATGCACTCAGTACTTGGTTGGCCCTTCTTTTGCACGAATTACTGCATCAATGCGGTGTGGCATGGAGGCGATCAGCCTGTGGCACTGCTCAGATCATCTTCATTGTTGGGTCTGGTATCTCTCATTTTCCTCTTGACAGTACCCCATATATTCTCTATGGTGTTCAGGTCACTCAAGTTTGCTGGCCAATCAAGCACAGTAACACCATGATCATTAAACCAGCTTTTGGTACATTTGGCAGTGTGGGCAGGGGCCAAGTCCTGCTGGAAAATGAAATCAGCATCTCCTTAAAGCTTGTCAGCAGAAGGAAGCAGGAAGTGCTCTAAAAGTTTCTGGTAGATGGCTGCGTTGACTGTGGACTTTAGAAAACACAGTGGGCCAACACCAGCAGATGACATGGAAGCCCAAATCATCACTGACTGTGGAAACTTCACACTGGACTTGACAACGTGGATTGTGTGCCTCACCACTCTTCCTCCAGACTCTGGGACCTTGATTTCCAAATGACATGCAAAATTTACTTTTATCTGAAAACAGGACGTTAGACCATTGAGCAGCAGTCCAGTTCTTTTTCTCCACAGCCCAGGTAAGACGCTTCTGACCTTGTCTCTGGTTCAGGAGTGGCTTGACATAAGGAATGCGATATTTGTAGCCCATGTCTAGGATTTGTCTGTGTGTGGTGGCTCTTGATGCACTGACTCCAGCCCCAGTCCACTCTTTGTGAAGCTCCCTCGAAATTCTTGAATGGATTTTGCTTGACAGTCCTCTCAAGGCTGCGGTTGTCCCTGTTGGTTGTGCACCTTTTCCTTCCACACTTTTTCCTTCCACTCAACTTTCTATGAATATGCTTGGATACAGCACTCTGTGAACAACCAGCTTCTTTAACAATGGCCTTTTGTGGCTTACCCTCCATGTGGCATGTGTCAAGTCAGCAGTCTTCCCCATGATTGTGAAGCCTACTGAACCAGACTGAGAGACCATTTAAAGGCTCAGGAAACCTTTGCAGGTGTTTTGAGTTAATTAGCTCAATAGGGTGTGACACCATGACTTTCCAATATTGAACTTTTTCACAATATTCTAATTTTCTGAGACACTGAATATTGGGTTTTCATTATCTGTAAGCCATAATCATCAAAATTGCAAGAATATATGCTTGAAATATTTAACTCTATGTGTAATGAATCTAAATAATATATGGGTTTCACTTTCTGAAATGACAAAAAATAAAAAATATTGAACTTTTTCATGATATTCTAACTTTTTGAGACGTACCTGTAGAGCATCATAGCTTGAAGCTTAAGGCAACTGACCAAGCTGCTGGATTTGACTTATTGTAAGTGAGAACAGTTGCTATGTTAATGTTTTAACTGACTTTATGAACTCCCGAAGCAGTTTTCCTCCATCTGCCTATTGACACACATGTGTAACTGGATAAGGTTTTTTAAATATGTTAATTATTCATACAGATTGATCATGCAATCTTCCTGAACAGTTAATTACCAGCGGATGGATTTATTAGCAGTTTAGCTGCAACTTCTTAAATCACACTGGCCTGTGGTTGGTCCATTTGCCTTCAGACAACAAATGAACCTCAGACCCTCTCACTAGTTTTGTGAATACTTATATACAATAGCAAATTCAAATTTTAATGATATACATGATTCAATTTGAGCTTATGATTTTAAAAAATGTGATACCTCCTCAAAAAATCTGACTCTTCAATCTTTCAAAAATAAAAACCATCAACCCTTTATACAGAAGTGACATTTCAGTATTCAGCTGCAGCATGTTTTTGCAGATGCAGTTGAAAGTAAAGCTAGTGTTAAAATGATTCAAAGTCTGACTTCCCTATGACATATAGATTATTTAAAAGGGTGACACCCGACAAATATAGCTACTTATTCATCCTGCCCATGCGCTTCATATGAAAGCACAATATTTTAACTTGAATTATTAACTTAATTAATTCCTCTTAATTAATATCTTTTGCACTCGTAAATATATTTTTGAGAAACATGTCTCCACCGGCTGTGTGTGTATGATTACCAATTACAGAAAACAGTGAGTGATCGGGCCAGTGTGAAGTGCAGATAACACCCACCTCATGTTTCTCTCTCAGCTACCATTAATATGAAACTCTGATAATGAAATTATATTTAAACTGTACCTGCATGTTTAAATCTCCTTTCTTTGTGAAGATGAAGGTGGTGTCGGGGTGTGTGTGGGGAGGGGGGTGGTCGAGGCTGTTAACTCTGCGAGCTGCTGAATGAAACGGTGTGGGGAGTCGGTGAACGCAGATAAAGCCCTGCTCATGTATCAGCCTGCTCACCTGTCTGCAGCCAGACCGCTGTAATGGATAGACACGAGCTGCAACCATCACTCATACTCACACTGGCTGCTTCTATGTGTGTGTGTGTGTGTGTGTGTGTGTGTGTTAGAGAAATAGACACAGTGTGTGTGTGTTTTGTGTATTTGGTGGTGGTGGGAGTGATTATATGTCTGCATGGGTGCATGACAGAGAGAGACAGAGACAGAGTGTGTATATGTGTGTGTGTGTGTGTGTGTGTGGTTATTTGTGTAATTCCAGTCTGTGTTTCTGTCATTTTGATTGATCCTTCGAACACTGACACCATTTTAGTAGAAGAGTAACTCTCCCTCTCTTTCATTCTTTCCCTCTCTTTCTGTGTGTGTGCGTGTATGTGTGTGTGCGCGTGCACGCATGCGTGTGTGTGTATGAGGAGGAGGAGGAGGAGGAAGGGGTTATGGGAAAGGGTCATCGGTGGGAACTGAAGTGACGGACAGCTGGCAGGACACATAGGGGGCTGGAGCAGTGAGGGGTGATGCAGTGCTGTCAATCCAAAACACCAAGCAAAAAAGAAGTTTAGGCTTTTATTGTGGAGGTAGGAGGACTTTTAATGTGGAAATCACTTTAATTTAACCATGTTTAACCGTGTGTCATTGAGAGTAAAAATCTCTTTTATAAGGAAGAACTGGTATATAACAATGTATCAGTAAGGGCCAGTCTCTTTTTGGGTTCTAGAACTTTATTTGGGTTTTCGTTTCTCAGTTGTGACGTATAGAGAAATGTTTCTTTTCCTTCTATATGTGTGGCATCATGTGCTGTAAATACACCATGTCCAGCCCAGGATCAGACCAGGTAAGGTGGACATCAAGAGCACTGTGTGCCTACAGGAATCACTGCACATTAATGTTTCATAACTATTAGGGCAATTTGCCAACTTCAGGCACCTGCCCATGCTGTCACAGGTGTGACAGAGACCGACCAGTATGAGAGTCACTGCATAAATGGAAGAAAAACCTTAAATGATGAGGCAGTCAGTGGTGAAGTCTGTCTCAGACAGTTCGAAGTTTTGACATTCAGTGTGATTATTGACAGTTTGCTCTCAGGACTGGACAAACAGGTGGATGCATGGAAAGGCATGAATGTCACTTTGGTATTCAAAGGGGGCCAACAGGCTTCAAACTGTCTGTAACGCAGTAATGTAACGCATTACTGTTGATAACATCAGTAATCACATTACAGTTACAAATCAAAAGTGATCTTGTTACTTGCGCTTCTTTACGGGAGGACCGAAAACACAAATCAAACGTCCCTTTCTATGCGTGCTTACGCAACGCTCGTTTGACCCTATAGTTTGACCTCACGTCAGGTCACGTCACGTGACATGTAGACGTCACGTGACCATAGTATGGACGTGACTCGAGCAAGAGCAGACGAGCGAAAGACGAAGAAGAAGAGGAAGGAGCGTAGAGGCGGCAGAATGGAAACATCATCATTTGAGAGATGGAAATTCGGCGACCACTTCAAACTTGTAGAAAGAAAAGAAAAAAATCTGACTGTGAAATGTACGCTGAGCCTGGGGCAGAAACAGCTATCCACCGCTGCCAACACAAACCTCTAACCTGACCAAGCACCTGCAGTGGCAACATGCTAGCATAAAGCTAGTGGCTGCTAAAGATCGGACCGAGAGTGATGCTGAAGAGAAGATGCTGCCAAGTCTGACACCAACAAAACAGGCAAGGCTTGACTTTGAGCAAAAATTTGCAACAAAAGCGGAGATAGATAGGCTTGTAGCCGCATATATTGTGGAGGAAATGTTGCCTGTTTCCACGGTGGAATGGCTGTCTTTTCGAAACATACTGAGCAAAATACACCCGCCATCAGACAAGAAAACCTTTACTTGTCAATTAAGGTATGGTGCATCTCAGGTGATGTCATGAAGTAATGTAACTTATTACTTTAAGCAGCCAGTAATGAAGTAAAGTAAGGCATTACTTTTTTTCAGTAACTACCCCAACACTGGTCAAAGGAAACTGTATGTTGGATGTTGTGGTACCAACAAGTTACAATGTTTAAGAACTAAAGCTTTGTCTGTATTTCTCACACTTTAGGCTGCTTGGTTGTCTTCAAACCAAAAAGCAGTCACATTTAAAGGGCACATTAAATGTAGAACTTAGGTGTAATGAACATTGTGGGTAACAATATATCTGAGTGGTGAAGTCTAGGATGGGGTGGGATCCAAATGATCTTAGATTTTGACATGAAATTGATCCAGATCCCTGCCTTAAAGATTGAAATACCCAAAAGCAGCATTTAATCCGGTAGGGTAGGATTGGAATCGGTATCTTCAGGATCAGAAATCTTTGGATCTGCTTTGACATACCCAGTTTTTGGATCAGATCAGAATTGAATCCAATCCAACAATATATTCCTATGCGATCATTTTTGCTAGCGGAGGTTAGATGCCCTGGACTATGTGCTGATACTGTTGCTGAAGTTTGGTGCTGTTCTGAGCATTATTTGTGGCTTTTTGGTGGCGGTTTATATTTGGATCCATTTACTGCAGTGTATTGTTGTCGTGCGGTCGTTTCTGAGGTTGATAAAACTCCATAAATTAGCGGTCTGCTAACTTGATCTCTCGAGAGGGAGTGTAACACAGTTTCACGGTGATTTAGACCATGGATTAAATTTACACCGGAATATCCCTTTAAGGTCAGGTAATAGCCCTTTTTACACAGAGAGGCTGCATTATCGCCCTAGCGGCGGTTCGCCTATTATCCGCCGAACCAGTGCGAATTAATACAGCAAGCTGGCGCTGCATATCCAAAAGAGGCATGACGGTGATGATGATGATGTCTGTTGGTTTTCTTCAAGGTGTTTCCCCTGGTGTTCTCCTGTTAATCTGAACATGAATCCGCTGAAAGTTTATAATCATATGGATGCAGTTATAATGTGTAGTGCTTGAGATCCTGACCCACCAAACACCCTGGAAAGTGACAGAGTTATGTTTTTTGCTCTAAATTACATAATTACAATTATAATTACGTCACCATCAGTAAACTGGACGCTGTCTGACAGTCAGTCGCAGCGACAGATGCTGTTTTCTGGGGGAAAGATCACTGAAGTCTCGGGAGGGCTGACCGTCCTGGTGAGTTTTATCAAGACAGTAACTAGACAGTAAAAGACAATAGTGGAAGGAGACAAAGTTAAAGTTAAAGTCAAAGTTTTTTGCCGGGGACAGGTGCGGTTATTTGGGCAGATATGTGACAAAGAGTCGGTAGGACAGACAGGATGACGGACAGGATGACAGACACTTCTCAACTTATAACTGTGGTATTTTTCTTTCCTCATATAAGTTGACAAAGACACTAACAGTTACTAGGTTACAGTTGTTTGGTCCTGTAACATTCCTTTGTGGTTAATTTCCTTTTTTTTTGTTGAGTGAAGGATCTGTTTGGTTATCACACTGTGAACACCATCAGATCGACACGCTGCCGACTTATCCATTCACACAGTTACAGTTTGCCTCTGCTACACTCAACCCCGGAGGTGCATCAAAGCTGCAGCAAAATTTCGTGCCTTGTCGCATCTCAGACTTTCATACAGAGGAGTATGCGAAAAATTGACGCAGGACCCCCGCACTCAAAGGGCAGTGTGAATGGGGCTCCTACCTGCTGCTTCAATTTTGACCACTCTTGTTTCTTCTGTCTCCTGTCAGTTCCTGGAGTTAGAACAATACTAAATCACTGTGCTGTGCTTTTATGCATGGTGCACTTGTAACTCCAAGGTTTTCCATTTGCAAAAAAGACAAAAAAGAAATCATCACAGAAAGGCTGGGTAAACTGGAGCGCACCGTACACCCTTTATATTTTTCACCTTACCTACTCTGTGATAATGAATGCGAAAAAAATGTAAATGGTTGCCTCCTTTTAACCACCTGGGGCAGCTGTTGAGTGAATTGGTGGGATAGATAAACAAGTCAGACAAAAGCAGCATGCATATATTACGGTAAATGTATAGCATATATACACAAAAATAATGCAGACAGAGCTTCCTTGTTTCAAACCAGATGCCCATGTCTTCCTTTTCAAACAACAGGGATCGTTGCCATGCCGACCCATGGGACCTGACCTTACTAGAGGTGAAAGGTCATCCTCCCAGCCTGCTGCTGTTGCCACAGTGATGAACGGCATCCTGAGAAGTGTGTGCATGTGTATGTGAGAGATATAGGAGAGAGAATATGTATGCGTCTGCCAGAACCTCTGCAGATTTGTGTGTACATGCATGTGTGTGTGTGCTTGCCACTACATAGATTCAAGAGAGAGATGATGAGCAATAAAGAGAGATAAAGAATCCCATTGTGAATGTGTGCGAGTGTGAGTGACCGACTTTGTTCTTCATTAGTCACAATCTGGCACAGAACTCTGATAATTTCATTTGCAATATTATAATCTGATTAGTGGCAGCAGCAGGTCCTGTGTGTAAATGGGCCACACACAGAGCAACGACTTCCACACACACTGAACACACACACAGACCAGCAGAAGCTTCCTGTATCCATTTCTCCAGGGGGTCAATTTGCAGCAGGGTTACAGAATGACATCACAAGGGGAGGTCAAAGGTGCTGACAGTGAGGTAGTGGTGCAGTGTGTGTTATACAGAAAGGCACAACAGAAGAATGACTGAGCTTTAGTAAGACAGAAATCTTGAGGTACAACCAAATCAGTTTTTCAGTCAAGCAGAGAATAACTCTTCTCTCATCTGAAGCACAAGGCATGGTGAGATGCATTGCCTGCTAATATTCAGACAAAGTTATCAGTGTCAGTGCACAGCGTTGCAACAGAACAAACAACAGGATTACTTTGAACAACAGAATTATGTTATGTAAATGTAAAGGTATATACATATAAGCATGACTTACACACATAGGTTGCAAGTTAAGCATATATTATGCTCTTGAATAACATACAATTAGTTTGTCACATACCCTACTTCAAGTGAAGACATATCCAAAACATTTGAATTTAATGCAGTTTTGTCAAATGTTCAAAAGATGTTCATAGAGGAGCCATGTGACTTTATGCACATTCTCAAGGACCTTGTCACAGTGCCTCCTTCTCACAGTCAGCTTCAAGAACAACACAGGAATTCTTAATACTTACATTTACATTTAGGGCATTTAGCAGACACTTTTGTCCAAAGTGACTTACAATAAATACATCTGTCATAAGAAAGAAACCACAAAATATCCCCATTGAGAAAGCACATTTTCAAGGCCTCGCCTGAGCAAGGTAGCTGCTATTTATCAGTGCTTACTATTTATGACTCAATGACATCCTCCAATGTTCAAATTCAACGTTTTTTTACGAAATAATTTCAAACATCTTGTCAATTACAGACTTCAACAGGACAGTGTCTTTGTTTCACAATTAATGTCTTTACAATGTCTTTCTTTGAACACAATACATTATTACAGTGTTAAGTTTATATGGCAAATAGATTAGCAAACAGATGCGTGGGGCACATTGCTACCTCTTGCTGGGCGTGACATTACCTCAGTGAACTGTTGTGGCTCGAACACATGTAGGTCCACACAGGAAGTGTTGCTGCTGCTGTTGTGCTGCTGCTGCCTGTCTTATCTAGCTAGCACTTTCTTTCTACATGGAGTTTGTCACTGATAATGATCAATAATGACAATGAACAGTGCACCAGAAGTTTGGAAGAGATTTTTAACTGTCAGAACTGAAAAAATACTGACTATTTGTGCTGTCTGTGGAACAGAGATTAAGTTTACCGGTGGCACAATGGTGACACTCACCATCGGAGACAGTGAGACTCCATTTTGAAAGTCGAATAATCCTTATCATATTCATGTTAGAGAGTGATCTGCTAAAAATGTATAGATAGATAAATAGACAGATTTCCCTGTGTTTTGTAAGATAGTGACAAAAATATTGACTTTTTCTGTTTTGATTGTTATCTTGCTCCACTATTTGGTGTACTGTATGTGTCGATGCTATCCATGCCCCTCACTTAACTGGGCATAGCTGCATAAACACCATGGAGGGCAGCCTGGTCCTTGCTGTATCCAGTTATTAATTATTTATACGTGCATAACTTCTTGACAGGAAGTCAGACAGCGGAATGGCATGGTGCATCAGGTAAATTTTCAAAATAACACATGAATAAAGATTTAACCATGGAGTCTACTCAACCACAGTAGAAGGACAAAAATTAAGGACTAATTATGAAATAAACACAATCTGAGCAAGTCAACAACATCAGCTAGGCATGACACTCCGCTTGTGAAATGTTCTCAGTGGGATATGAAGTCGTGTGGAGGACAGAAGAAAATGCCTCTGTTACTTGGCACATGCTATCCCCAGTGGAATCAAGGGGTAATGCGGCAACATCAGCTTATCTGGACACTCTAAGCTAAGGTATTATACTCTAAGGTATTAAAAGGATGCACTTGCTGATGCTTTGCTCACATGCTGGGAGAGACTCACTTCCCACATACTCACATACACAGGTTACCCAAAAGTCAGACAATATAGATATCATTGCCAACATTCTTGGACTATAATATCTGGCTGAAACATTACCACCTTGTTACCATACCACTGAACGTATGGGGGAAAAAAAACTCTCATTATGCCCCTTTTCTGGTGTCAGTGATATCTTAACTTATTAAAGGAACTCTGACCCCAGATTCCACTGGACACCACTGCAACGCATTCCAACCACTACACTGCTGCCAGAACTCATGGTCGCATGGTTGCGGCAAAGCTTTTGAAACAATTACAGAACAAAACTCACAAGTTGTACACACAAGGTCACAGACACTTGCTTGGTAGAATCAAGCCATATAGTTTTCCCACATAAACCACCGTAAAGATGTGGGTGTTAAAAAACTGTGTACAATAAATTTTTGTTGTTCTGTTTCCACCATCATCTTGTGTAAACAAATGCACATCAAACTACCTCATGACCTCATACAAACTGAGATCTCAGCATCACTCATTCATTTCAACAGCAATTTTGTATGTCAAGCTGCCTACATGGATTGTGGGAGCAGGATGAATGTTTATAGTGATATGTGTATTGTACTTGGGGTGTGTGTGTGCATACTGTATGTGAGTGTGCAGTCAGCAGGAGAGGTGGAAAACAGCAGTTGCCTCTGCAGAGATACACAGTGGGCTTGTTCTCTAAGAAAATATATATCATTAGCTAGCTGCTTCACACACACGCACGCACGCACGCACACACGCACACACACACACACAAAATAGATATCATTAGCTGGCTGTTTAGTATTCATACTCATCCACTCTACCTCTCCTGCACACACACATCGAGGCAGAAATTAGCCAGCAGCACCTGACACTCCATCATGATGTCACAGCGGGATTTGGGTGTGTGGGTGTCCATCTGTGTGTGTCTTTGTGTGTGGGTCGGTGTGCATGTGTGTGTATGTGTGTGCATACCACATTAGAGGCTAGGAGGAATATAAAGCCTCCAGCCATTAGCTACCTAACACACACTCTGCATCCTGGAGATGGGAGAGCAAGAAAGAGAGACAGGCAGAAAGAGGTTGAATACACATTTACAGAGAATAGTTAGACCTACAGCGTAAGGTGAGGATATTAGAATACATGTAGAACCTGAATCAAGTGTAGACAATGTCTGACACAATGTTTGTTTTTTTGGAGGTACTGATACCACATTTCATGGCAATCTGTGTTATTTATTGATCATGATACTGTATGTCACTCAAAACAAAAAAAATCCACCTGCAGGAAAAGTCAGGTGATCACCAAAGTCATCAAGACTCATCACTTGGGGACCTTAAATGTTTATGTCAATTTTGAAGGCATTTTTTACATGACTACAACACATTGTAAACCTTACAGTAATGCTTAAGACAATGTTGGTGGATATAGGTCATTAAGATCCATCCTCTGTGGGCCCTGACGCTATGTACCTAATTTTTATGCCAATCCATCAGGCAGTTCTTTAGATATTTCGCGAAACAAATAGTAGTCCAACCCACTGACTGACCTTGCCATTTTGTATATGCATAAATAGGTGACTTTGTGTATATGCCATGGCAGTGCTAACTTACAACTCTACAATATTTACTTTATGTATTCAATTTTACTATTTAACATTTTAAATCACATGTCCAATGTGTTGAGTGCAGAGCCAGCCTGGAGCAAGCCAACTAATCCCTCTTTCAGACTGTCATCAAGACATGGGCCATAACTGGTGTTGGAGGTCTATTTGAAGGGGTCAACTTGCATCAGCTGACCCTCGCTCACAAACGTCTACCTGAATAGGGATGGACACAGGTTGGCACTGCCTTGGTGTTACCTGGAATGGAGCTCGTCTTATTACCAAAGATAGAAATTCGATGATACTGCTGTCTAAACATATTTAACGACCAACATGGTCGAAAGAGATAGATGGGAGGACTGAGGCATTAAAGATCAAGACGAATAGATATTAACCCCCCTTGCATCAGATAGTGTTGAATATCTAAGTATGAGACAGGGGTTTGACCTGTAATCTTGATTCACTAGCCCTGTTCACACAGAGACGCCGCATTATCTCTGCAGTGAAGGCTCACCAATTCTCTGCATTTTTTTGTTCAAACGGAACCAAGCAGCTCTGGCATAAAGCCACACCAGTGTGTCAAATCATACAGCACGCCAGCACTGTGGATCCATCAGAGGCGTGACGGTACACGTCATGATGACATCAGTGTGTTTTTTTTCAACGTGTTTCCCCAGGTGTCCTCCTGTTAATCTGAACATGTAGCTAGTGAATGTTTATAATCATATGGTTGCTGTTATAATGTGTTGTGATTGAGATCCTAACTCAACAAACATCCTGGAAAGTGACAAAGTTACGTTTTTTTCGCTCTAAATTAAATAATTACATAATCACCATTAGTAAACTGGATGCTGTCTGACTCTGTCAGTTGCAGGGAGGGAAAGTTCACTGAAGTCTCGGTCGGAGGGCTGACCATCATGGTGATTTTTTTCAAGACAGTAACTACAACAACACATTAGTGAAAGGAGACAAACGCTTGGTGAGTTAAAGTTTTTTCCGGGGACAGGCGCTGTTTTTCAGGCAGAAATGTGATGGAGAGTCAGTGCGATAGACAGGCTGACAGACACTTCTCCATGTATAACTGCTGTATTTTTTTTCCACATGTAAGATGCCAAAGACACTACCAGTTACCATGTTACTGTTGTTCGGTCCTGTAACGGCGCTTTGCGATCGTTTCTCTTTTATTTGACGAGTAAAGGATCTGTTTAGCTCTCAGATTGTGGGACTCGAACCCGCAGCGAGGACAAAGCCTCTGTACAGATGCCCGCTCTACCAACTGAGCTAAACGGCGCCCCGAATCCTTTGCCTTTTATGTCTCTTCTGGCTGTTCAGTGTTCAGTGTTTTTCCCTCTGTGTTTCTCTTCGTTACTTCACCTGTCCTTTTCCCTCCTCTCTCACCTCACCTGTTCCTGAGTCCCATCGTTAGTGTGTATTACAGTTTTTATTGATTGCTTTGACCTGCTTAAACAAACTGGGATCCATTTGGTTTTCATCATCACTGTCTCAGCAGAGCACAAGACACCTCTTGCAAATGTGTTAACCCTTTCTCATTGGATTGACACATTTTCCCCACCCTTTTGCAGAACAGTTAACACAGATGTCATTCAAGTAGTCCAAACTCCATTGTTTTAGCTATGGTAACCAAACAGAAACCATCTGTTCCTAACTATTAGAAACTACCTACATCAGTATTAAATCACACCTGTTTGACACTCCTAAACACAAATCTTCAATGAGCAATCAGTCTGCAGGCCTTAAAAAGTGCAGCGGCTGTGTTGTTCTTTGACAACATGGATTGAAGAGGTCTAAGGCAGATGAGAGTGAGAAATAGGTGCAGAGGATTGTTAAGGTTGGACGGCATGCAAGAAGATTTTTTCCTTGGTTCATTGCAAGGGAGGATAATGAATGTCATGTGGATGAGGCCATGTGGCCCCATCTTCATGACAGAAGAGACTGAGTATCAAGTGGCAATTTCTTTTACTCTACAGTAATAGATTTTGATACTTTACTGTAATAGATTTTATTTTATTTTCTTAATTTCTTATACTCTAATAGATTTTATTTTGGTATACATGTATTTTGTGTAATATTTACAGTATTTCAGTTTTCTGCCACAGTTTGAACAAAAGAATCAATGGAATCAATAAAATTTGCATCAAAGCATTTCTGAGTCTGGATCCAGTTCTTTGCAATAAGGTAAATTTGACAACAAATGGCACTGGCATGAAAGCTGCGACAGTAATAGGCTACAATGACAAGCAATGGTGCACCGATAAGCACTGAGTGCTGTATTTTGTATTTTGTTGTCCACTGTGTCATGGTTGATTGAAAGAGCTCATACACTTGTTTGCAAGTTGTGTTGTTTGAAGGCAAAATTAGCTTTTGTTGCATATTTTAAATGTTTTGGCACAGTTAGAGCATTTTGCAAACAAAATGAGTTATTTTGACCATGAGTGCCACTGTTTCGGCCTGTGTGTTAACTATTTTGAAAATGTGGAGTTTGAGTTGACTGCTGCATCAAAGCAATCAATAAAAACTATAAGTCTTTGTTCTCCCTGCACTCCTTGTCTGTTCGTTCCTTGATGTACCCTGTGATTCCGTCAGTAGCAGCCAGTACTCACTGGGATATCAATGTTCACAGTTCTACGCAGTTCTAAATGAAGTTTCTGCTCCTCAATCATCTATTGTACTTCAGTGTCTCATCTCAGTGTCAAAATTCTTACTTAGGACTTATTTTTATAAAGCTCAGCACTCATTCAACTCCAGCAGTAGGCAAGGGGAAAAACAAAGACAGTTTTTCAGAGTAAGATGACTCTCCTAGCACCTTCTATGCACTGAAGCACCGTAATAATCAACCTCAATTAAAGGGACAGTAACATAACAGCCCGAGTTAAAGCTTCATACTTAAGGGCGATGTCTCTTTACCATCTTGTGGCCAAATTAAAATGTTATTTTTTTCTAAGGAGAAAAGCACATTAAGGAAACAAACCCATAAAGTGTGAGCTAAATTCTTAAAACACCCTGGTTTCAGAGACAAGGAGGTGAATCTGCAAATTAACTTTTATCTGGTAATTATTTGATGTAATTCAAAGTAATTATATCAGTTATGACAGCTGTCAAGCAAATAGGTCTACGCTTGGAGCTGACCAACGTCCGCTGTCAGGAAAGGGTATACAGGTGTCTCAGTCACTCATTTGCTGTGTCCCAATTCAGGGTCTGCACACTTCAAGGACCTGCCCTTTGCAGTCTCACCGAAGGAGTGTACTTCGGTGCGCCCTGCAGGCCGCGTCAACTTTTGTTAAATGGGACAGTCCACCCTTCGAAGCATTTCCTGGTTGCGTCACCAGACGTTCCCGCCCCTACCCGTACGTCACTATTAATGCAGCCCAGGTCCGTGAAAGAGACAAGAAGAGTACAGTTTGACTGTCAGATCTGTTTTAGCTTCAGGAATTCCTGATTTCCTTTTTAATCCTCCTGCTTGTGGAGGAAGAGGAGAAGCGGCTCTGGTTTATCTCGGGCTGAGAGGACCGTGGAGAGGTAAACCTGGTACTGAACCTACAATAATGTTATCAATATTATCATTATTATCATTAGCTAACAGTTTGGGGTCATTAACATACAGATACATTACGTTAATGCTGACATATAAACTGCTGATCGCCACATATGGTTTTATTTAGATTTTAAAGGCATTATTCCTATTTAAAGTGTTTGGTAGATAGGTTTGTTTGTTTGTTGTAATAATCTATTATTATTATTATTATTATTGTTATGAAATTATAATTCTTGCCTCTTTCTTAAAACATTCTTAATGACATTACAGCCGTCGATCGAGTCAGAACTGCAGACCCAGTTGATGGACGATGTGGTGGACAGAGGAGACTGGACCCCCAAACACCCTGAGTACCGACCCAGATGATGTCCCACTGACACCATCCAGCCCAGCAGCACTGCAAGGACTCCTGCTCAGCCTGTTACTGTACATCATCTGTAACTGTTTTAATATTGTTTTTAATAATAATTGTTTTTGTTAATAGTGAATAATAATCTGTAAATAGTTATTTATGCTGTAATTCTGTAAATAGTTGTAAATGTTAAGACCTTAATAATAAAAGAAAACATTCAATCCCTTGTTGTCCCTGGAAAGTAGCACTTGATGCCGTTTGCTGTTATAAATTGTACTTAAGTTGTAAATACTAAATGGAATGGACAATGTGTAACAATAGAACAATATTTTATTTCATGAATTATATAAAATGAACAATTATGAACAAATAATATTAAAATAACCCATACATTAACTAAATGACAACAGATGTAATGGAAGGATCAGAGAAGAGCCTCTCCATCCTCTCTGCAGCCTCATATCCTCCTTCATCCTCCCTCCTCCTCTTCCTCCTCTCTGTTTGCTCCCTAAAACACAATGAAAAGTAAAAGACGTTTTGTGTTATGTCAACAGACAAAAGGGTTCTAATACAGCAAAAAAATTAAATATATATATATATATATATATATATATATATAATCATCATAAGGATAATCATAAACTTAGCTCTTTATTCAAACATTTAACTAGACTTTACAGTGTTACAGTCTGGAAATAAAGCAGGGATCACAGCCTGATCTGAATCTGTTCATCTTAGTCCATTTATGTAAAAGGAGTCTCTAACATCTCCATAGTCACAATAAGATATAAGATATAAGTAAATCTCTGAACGTCTAACGTTTGAAAGTGAAAGCTTTTAAGGTTTTACTTCCAAAGGCATCAAGCTGAGCATTACCAACGTATTTTACCTTGAAGTTTAACATATCTGGCGTTGGATGTTCAAAGGAGTAAAAACCAAGTGTAGACCCAATACTTACATTTAAATACGAGATCTGCGCCACTTGAGGTTATTTATTCTTTTCTTCTCTTCGGGGTAGTAGCAGTACACACTCCAAACACAGGTACAGGCAAGGCGCATTTGTGGGGTGCATTATGAGAACACTTTGAATTGGGACCCCCTTTGCCGCGGCATAGTGACGTAATTGCACTTCAAATGCACACTCGAAGTGTGCAGACCCTGAATTGGGACACAGCCTACGTCATCAAATACTTGCAAAACTAGTGACATTCTATCAGCCTTTAGCCACTAACACAGTTACATTTACACATTGTGTTTTGGTGCTACACTAAAATGGTGAACTTGGCCAACAGCATAATGCTAAACATCAACATGTTAGCATTGTCATTGTTATCATGACAGCTTTTACAATGACAGACTTTGGATCACGCAATTGATCTGTCTTACAATTTCGTTATTTTTGACAAAAATAACAGCCTTACAGTGCCGCTAGCATTAGCATGACACCTAATCTTATTGAAAGCATAGTACTGCCCAGTCCACAAATGACCTTGGTCCACCATCAAATGGAGTACCACCACTGTTGCAGATCACACAGGTTTAATTAAGAATTCAAAAATAAACTTTTGAACTTAAATTTTAATATTCACTGGTGCTGCCCCTTCTTCTGGTTTTGGGTTGCTACAGCCAATTGTAGTTTTAAGCCACATAGGCACCTGAGCTCTCAAATTCTTTCAAAAACCTCTTCAACATCTTCAGCAGTTTTTTAAATTGTCCCCCAATGTAAGCAGCCCTCTCTTGTGGAAAGAGAAATGGTCAAAAAACTCCATTCACTTCGATAACGTCTACTCCCGATTTAATTTCCCGCCCTTTTAATACCCCACGATCTAGGCTCCTTCCTTGCAATCTGACCCATACTCTGGAAGCAACACTCCCATCACCCTTCTTTGGTTTCCTACAGTGCTCAGAGTTCACCACACTGTCTGATGAATTCAATCCTCATCTCCATCCCTCTGTGGCTGATCTTCACTGCATCTTTAAAGACTGACTGGTCTACACACCTGATCAACGCAAAACCAACCAAACTGGCAATCCAAATCCCTAATGAACTTCAAACTAGACAGGCACCTAAGGCCATTCTCATACATCATATGCACGACTAAAGTGACCACTCAATCCTAGTTTCCTTCCCAACTTGGGCACGTTCTAACCTTGTCTGGGATTTCTCCGCGGTTATTCTCAGGCACTCTTCTCTCTAACTTCTAGCCGAAAGGTCCCAGAACATAATTAAAGCCAACCAATGCTAAATCCGTTCACATTTTCAAGAACAAGACTCAGTCTTATATCTATCTTAATGAAGCCTTCCCCACAGCCGCTCACCACTTCATCAACATCGCACTAGTACACAATTGCCTTCTTCAAAATCATTCTCATATTCAGTTATTGTGGTCCTTGCTCATGAAATGGAGATAAAGTTTCAGCTGAAGCTCAGGAGTGGGACCACACCTCAATCACTCAATCCCCTTCCTGTCATGTGCCTATATAAACTACTCTTACGTGAACTATTGATCAATGTGTTTTGTATTGACGTGTTTTTAATCAATGATGATTCTCTTCCAAATTGTCCAAATGGAGAGCAGAAATGAACATGTGAGTTGAAAACAAACAACATTAAATGTATTAGTAACGATACTGTAAATCAGAGAGATGGAAGAGGAGAGGCACTGAGAAATGGCATAGAAATCGACAGGTTGTGAAAAGACATTTTACGCCTCCTAAAATATATGGCATTAATGTATTTGTAACAATATTTCATATCGCATAGAGAGGACGAAGGAGGGTAATATAGAGAAACACACTTATAGCAACGCATATAAGGGATGCCCAATAATAAATGGCCTAACACAAGTGTATTGCATAACTGAGGAGGCAGGGAGAAAAATGACAACAAAAACACGCATACATGTAAACATACATTATATGGCTAAATGTATGTGGACAATAGATCCTAACATCCTAACATGATAGGTTCACAATTTAAACAAATTAAATTTTTATATTTATAAACACATTTACTTTGTCTTGTACTGGTTCCCTGGTTCCATCAAATTTAGCCCAGTTTCATTCACATTGATTTTTATTTTACATTGTCTCCTTTTTATGCCTTTTTTGTATCTGTTACTGTGAAGCAATTTGACTTTACGTACTTATAATCGGAGCGACAGGGAAATTGCAGAAAGAGTCAATTTTTACAGTGTATTAGTGCCTTGCCAAACAAGCAGAATACATTGTATTAGACAGCTACCAGTTTTCAGACTGAAACAACAATACAAGTTGCTTATCATAGCCCTCCAAAATGTCCCATTGGAAGAACACTGATGTGACATTTATTTAAAGACCTACTTGAGCTCTTCAGAGAGACTATGATTGATGTTAGGAAACCAACATCGACTGCAAGAAGGCGACAGGATGCCATCAGTTGTCGCTTTTATGCATTCATAGTGAGGTCAGTCTCCACTGACAACTCACTGAATTTTAGATTATTGCCAATGGTATTAGACAGACATGTTGATATAAAGAGAAAACAAGGAAAACAGCATCCACAGTAGGGCCAACACTGATAACATATGACATCAATGTCTATCTACAGAGACAAAGTTTAACAGAAGCTAAGGTAAAAAAAAAAACGAAAGTGAGAGAAAAATTGACTGCTGGACGGACTATTGATGTCTTGTCAGACAAATGGCATAACAGTATTGTTAACAATATTAGCTTTTTGCCCTCTTGTCATTTCTAATAGGGCTGGATTGATGCTATGTGGGCAGGTATTGACCCACAAGTCCGATAATTCTATTCTCTTTATTATGAAGAGTGTATAATAATTAGTATTTGACATTTTCATCAAAACTTAAAATTAGTAAGTGATATCGGGATACTTTAGTGCTACACTTGATTTTAATTTTGATTTGAAATATTTGAATTATTTAACTGTGGCAGTGATCCAGAACATCTTACATTGTCCCATTCCCACTTGAACGCCTGAACTGAATTAAGTTATGTTTTGTTTATATAGCCCAAAATAATTTGCTTCCATGGGCTTTACAATATTGACATTTCTACAATATGTGTCATAAAACAATTACAATACTTTTATATGAACTGACTTTAATGTCTGGAAACAGGAAGGCTGCAAAGGCAAGGCAAAATTTGTGTCACACCCCATTTGTGGAAACAAAACCAGTTATTTCCTAACCCTAACCAAGTGTTTGTTGTGCTTAAACCTAACCGGAACATAAGCACAGCCTTGTCACAACATGACATTAATGTTGGACCTAAAGGAATGTAATCTTGCAACATTAAAAAAGTAAAGATTTAAACATGGTTTGTTGTTGAATATTTATTCTGGTAATTGAGTTGAAACGCTGATGACTGAGAAACTATATACTACTTCAGTAGCCAGCTGCAGTATGTCCGCTTTGAGTGTTGTGTTTCAGTAAATTTGGGGGCTTTTCCATACGTATGTGTTGGCTCCACTAGACTCAAATTGACTTAGTAGCCCAGAGATTTACATTTCCATCACATCAGGCATACCTGCTTGAAGATGAGTCTTTCACTAATGACGGCCTTGTCTTGAGTAGTCAACAGCTCGGCTGTAGGATCTTTTTCTCCACACTGTTATTGAAACTAACACTAACAAAGCTCTGCTAATTCAATGATACTGAGTTTAGTATTGCAACACAGACTTGTTTAGGGAGAATAAGGGGGTCGTTAAAGGTATACTGCAGTCACCACA
This sequence comes from Sparus aurata, assembly GCF_900880675.1. Lineage (NCBI taxonomy): Eukaryota > Metazoa > Chordata > Actinopteri > Spariformes > Sparidae > Sparus > Sparus aurata. The sequence goes on along the minus strand of NC_044209.1, from coordinate 3,217,063 downwards.
GCTTGGAGGCGAGCGGGTGCATTTCTGCCCTACTCTGGAGAAGGTCAATCTCAGGCGCTGCTTGGCTCTGTTCAGTGCTATGAAAGTAGTTTAGTAGTGGAAATACAAAATCAGAAGAAGGTAGTTGGGGACATACAAAGTGATACCTTAAGGTTAGGTTTAAGCAAGAAATTAAAACAAAATGCATCTGAACCAATGACCAATAATTAAACTATTATGTACAATGGCATTATTTATCATTACATCCATCCATCTCTGCATGGTTGAGGCTGAAGGGGATGAAACCGATGTGTCAGGTACAAAAAATGCGATGAAAAACATGACAGGAAAAAGGGGGAGGGAGTGAGCTCCTGACAGGAGACATGAGGCTTTTTGTTTTTTTCTGCCTGTCCAGTGTTTGACCGTTTACACACACACTGACACACACTGACACACAAGACACGTGGAAACACAGATATTCAGGAACATTATGCACTCAAATTTACATACATAAGCTTGCAAAACATAGATACAATCACATAAATACACACACATACACACACACACATACAGAAATAAACAGACACCAATATGTGCATGCAGAGATACACACAAAGACTCAGCATGAACTCAGAGAGTGTGCATGTGAGTGTGTGTAGAGTTGGCACAGCTGCAGCTCTGGGTGGGGGGTCTGACAATGCACTGCCTCAGGGTAAAGACTCTGGTGTGTGTGTGTGTGTGTGTACATTGGTGCTCCTGTACATGTTTGAAATGCGTAACACAGTACTGTGCACATGTGCGGGTGTGTGTATGTGTGTCTGTGCGTGTCTGTGTGTGTATGGGGGTCTTGACCCCCATCAGTCTCACTCAGGACTCACTTAACAGCACCAGAGGGGGCCTCCAGCAACACAAGCTCCAGGGGTGGGACAAGTCGGTGTGTGTGTGTGTGTGTGTGTGTGATGGGGGGTTGAAGTGACACTCACTGCAGTCTTTTTGTGATGCTGTGCTGAGCAAGCAGTGAAAATAAACACAAAGCAAAGACATCAAATGCATTGCTGCCTTACACTTTATATTGAAGACTCTTTGACAATAATGTGAAGCTCAAAGAAAATTACATTTTAGTTTTTACTTTGTTTGTGGAAATGTACCGCTTTGCATGCAGAACTGTGTGTCGTCAGCATAGCAGAGGTTGGAGATGTTGTATCGCTACATGATTTCACCCAAATGCAGCATGTTAGTAGAGGGGGGGGATGGGGCAGAGGAAGAAGCCATGTGGGATCCCAGATTGACATATAACCAACATATTCTGTTTCAGTTTAAGAAATGGTTAAAACCTAAAAAAATTACATTTAAGAACTTGGATGGAGAAACTCTGTGGATAGCTATGGTATTTACAGTGGTGAGGACCTGGTGAAATTCACAGTACTATGGGTTGACTCTGGTGCAGTCTAAAGACAAAAATTGGAATTATTCCTCTGTAATGATCTACAGTGCATTCAGAAACTATTGAGGCCCTGTCACTTGTTTCACATTTAGTTAGTTGCAGCCTTATGCTAAAATTGTTCAAATAATTCTTCCTCCTCATCAATCTATACTTGATACACCATAATGACAAGGTAGAAACAGAATTGTAGAAAGGTTTGCAGATTTATTGTAAAGGAAAAACCCTTTACACAGTATTGCAGGGATGATAGTCCTTCTAGTGACCGTCAGGCTCTTGTTCACCCTTCTCCCCTGATTGTTCAGTTTGGCAGGATGGCGAGCTCCAGCAAGACTTCTGTTTTTTCAAAATGTCTTCCATTTAAGAATGATGGAGGCCACGTGCTCTCAGGGACTGTCAATAGAGCAGAATTTTTTTTTCAGCCTTCCCCAGATCTGTACCGACACAATCCTGTCTCTGAGGAAGTTTCTGTTGTTGGGCCTCGTGCCCTCATGCACATGTCTCAAACAAGGAGACCAAGAGAGGCCTGTAGTTGAAGCCAGAAGCCTAACTACTAGGGCCTCACACGAGGAACTACCGAACAAAGAACAGGGAAAAAAGCCGACCAGGTGCAAAAACACGTGACCAGGTTGACCTGCCCCCAAGACGTCACCTGGTCCCTATTGGCTGTGAGCCCGGAAGCTCAGCCAGGATCACAATGACGTCACTCCCACATTAAAAAGTCACGGAGCACCGCTGCTCTTTGTATCCCCGGGAGCTCATTGTTCGCGTTCTCACGTAACATAAAGTCACGTTTGGACTTTCCTGTTCACGCCCACTAATTTGTAGTCCAGCGAACGTGACTTCCCAAACCACGTTCGGCCATCTTTGTAGTCTTTGTTGGGGACTTTCTGCCACACACACACACACACACACACACACACACACACACACACACACCCAATAATGTTTGGCTTGCTTATGTTTTGATGTTGCTAGTTGTTGAAGGAAATTGTTGTTTGTTAAAGTAGGTGGTTTGTTCCGTGGAGGAAAGCTTTTATAAACACTGTTGATTTTAACTGAGCAGCATCTGTGATTATTTTGCACAATCCCATATTGTAACAACTGCTGGTTGTCAGTGCTCGGATTCACGCCTTCCCTCTTGTCTAATCACTGATATTTTCATAATATTGACAAGTTGACTAACTTTCAGGCTATGAGACTAAAAGGTAAATCATTTGATTATTGATCCCTGATTTCAGGGTGGTGCCCCGTGTTCATTAATGACTCATAGTTACCTAGGTTTCATTAATCAACTATAATAATTTTTAATTAATTAATAATAACATATTAATTAATAATCAATAATCAATAATGATTCCCAACACTGTTGATCTCATGGTGTGATATGTATTGTCAGCTGTGAATCCTTATATATACAGGTTGGTGCCTCTCCAAATCATGTCCAATCAGTTGAATTTACTACACGTGGACTCGAAATGGGAGGCACCTGAGCCTAAATATCAAGAGTCATAGCAAAGGGTGTGAATACTGTCAGTGTGATATTTCAGTTTTTCCTTTTTTTTTTCCCTCAGCCTGTTCACCTGCCTGCCCTCATCATCATCAAATCCCCGTTTTGTGTAAATAAACCTTTAAACTCAACTCCAGTTTTCATGTCTCTGCTTCTGTGTCCACCAGCTACAAAACTCAAGAGTTTTTACTTTGCCATTAAGATGTAGTGAGCATAGATTGATGAGGGGAAAAATAATTTAAATGATTTTAGCATAATGCTTTAACATAACAACATGTAAAAAAAGTGAAGGGGTCTGAACACTTTCTGAATGCACTGTACATAATTGTCTTCATCAGGGGTGTTTACACTACATTATTCATTCCTAAATGTCATGATACAGACTCCATGGTTCGATGCATGCATATACATCATATGAAGAGTACATCTGACTCAGACGGTCATACTAGGGTGAGAGAATAACCGTTCTGATCCACACTTTAATCCAGAAGGTGCCATTAATGGTGGTGGTAATTTCCAACTGCTGTTTATAATTACAGAAGAAGCAGCTGAATAAAAAGACGCAAGTACTGGCACTGAAAAAGGGAGGGCACGTGCATTTGTCAGCCTGGTACATGTTGACAGAAGCTCTGTCCTTACTTCAACATTTTACCCCATTTTAAGATAGTTTTCAGACATAATTATGTGACGGCCCCTGTCTAATGGCATGGTTATGACAATTATTAATCATGTATCTGCTCCTGTTCTCCTAACTGGGCAGAAATTTTAACATCAGATTTACTGATGGACATTGAACATTATCAGACAGTCGATTAAAATGCTGACATGGGTCTGCTGAATTCAAGTGTTTTATGCCTATTAAAGGTCCCATATAATACTCTTTTTCATCAATTTCACACAGCTGTCAGAGGCCCAACAACACTGTTATTTGAAATGTATTGCCCCAAACCCATCCGTGGTCCTGAATTTCAGCTGTCTAAAAGTCGCTCAAGTGAGCTCTACTGAGAGCAGGCTGTTTCTGTGCCTGCACCATTAAATGCTAATGAGCTCCGTCTGTCAACGCCTGCCTTGCCTGCTACACGCCCCTCTTAGGGAGAGGATGCTGCTTACGCTAGCGGTAGCATGCGCTAATGTTTATGGTGGATGTTTCGCTATGGCTTGCCGAGATGCTGTCGTTCAACCATACCAGTTTCAGACTGACCCAGAATCGGACCCAGAAGGAGAGGCTCCTGAAGAAGTACAGACTCTGTGGCTGCAGCAGGACGTTTCAGAATGGTTAGTGTGTCTGAATATGTTACTTAGTTTGTTCGTATGTGTTGTTACAGTTACTACCATGTAGCTAATGCTAGCTCCTGCTAACGGTTAAGGTAACTTATAGTACTTCGGCAACTGTAAACACTATAATGCAGTTGCTGGGTCCGGTATGGTTGGGACTGATCCTTTTAAGAGAGTCAGTGTCGAGGCAAAGCCAGCTTTGTACTGACCCTCGTTACTGAATCAGTCCGACGTGAATTGGTTAGCACACACAAACACGTTTTTAACGGCACGTTGTCGTTAAAAATGAAACGCAACCACTGTCTCTTCTGTTGTTCTGTAGCTGGGACAGAATATAGGCACTGATGTTGATTTTTACAACCAACAACAGAGCAATTTGCGTGTCTAGCTCTGAGCGACGACATTGCGAAACACTGCTATCTTACCTCTGGACACACCAAACTTCACATCGGGGAGGTGAACACCCCCCTCTCGGATATCTCCGGGGAGAGGGGGGAGTGTTTTCGTGCAGAGGAGGCCGGCCTATGAAAATCTCTCCTGTCGTTACAGGAGCTGAATCTGAACAGCCTGTAGGAGCCCCATTTTACCAGTTGGTGGGCAGCAGAGACGATGCAGGACTTTCCTCATTCTGGGAGTTGGTAGGCTCAGGGAGGACCACTTTATATATGTAGAGACCAGATTAAACATGTTTTTCATAATATGGGACCTTTACAGTTTTTCTCAATTGCTAAAACACTAAAACCAATTGGCTGAACAAAGTTCGCAGTTGACACAACCAATATAAGCCAGTTCATGTCCATGGACTGACAATGAGGGAAGCAGGACTTAGAGTGCAACCCAATTTGAGCTGATTTTCTGTGGCCACCATAGTAAGGACATTCAGAGAACACTGTAGTACAGTGCATTGTAGGCTGTATACTGTCCAATAAACAAATTGTCTGGCCCTGAACATTGTGCTTTCCATTTGTTTACAGTACTGACTGCTCAATAGATTTTGACTGGTTGCAGGTTCATATCAACAAAGAACAAGAATTACAGTATCACAGAAACAAAGGACACGTTTGGACACATTCATCAAAAGACAATGACGGAAAAATATGAAATTTGTTTTGAGATTAAATATGTACTTCTCTCTGAGAACTATATGTTTTGAACAACGTGTTTTCTATATTTTGGTGTATTGTTTACTGACCGCTTGATAGTGTATATCATTTTGATCGCTTTGTTCATGATTTGAGAGCAGTGTTTGGTTTTAAGCACAGGTAAATCTGTTTTGAGGCGAAAGTTTCATTTTGCACGAGGAGTCAGAGGTTTTGTAAATAGTGCTTGAAGCTGAGGTTTTGTGTTTAATGTTTTCAGAAAATGGAGCAAGGTTTCAGAAATTGTGTTTTAGCAATTGAGAAAAACTGTGATATGAAATAGACCTTTTCCCCTGTCCCACAGCTCTTTTTGTGTTTTCTGATTTGTGTTTGTGTTTACTGATTTGCGTTTGTGTTTTCTGATTTGCGTTTGTGTTTTTTGATTTGCGTTTGTGTTTTCTCGGTCCGTGTATCTTTTGGTCATTCGATTTTCCTTTCAGAAACGGGTATTAAAAAACAAAAAACTATACCATCCATAGCCAGGAATTATTGAGCAAAGAGTTTTTACAGTAGTTCAAATATATGAAAATATGCCACTTGGAGGTACAAATGGGGAATTTTATTGTTGAATTTCTCCACATTGGTGCAGTCAAAATGCTTGATATCAAGTATAGTGGTAGTCTTAGATGTATAGATGTCAAATATACCATCCATAGCAATATTGAGCAAAGTGTTTTTACAGTAGCTCAAATGTATGAAAATATGGAATCTGCAGGTATAAATATGGGACTTTTATTGTTGAATTTAACCACATTGGTGCAGTAAAAATGCTTGATATCAAGTATAGTTGTAGTCTTATATGTGTAGATGTCAAACATACCATCCATAGCAAGGAAATATTGAGCAAAGTGTTTTTACAGTAGCTCAAATGTATGAAAATATGGAATCTGCAGGTATAAATATGGGACTTTTATTGTTGAATTTAACCACATCGGTGCAGTAAAAATGCTTGATATCAAGTATGCGTGTAGTCTTATATGTGTAAAAGTCAAGTATACCATCCATAGCCAGGAATTATTGAGCTAACAACACCCAGAAATATGGTCAAATATGCAAAACTGGAGGCATAAATATGGGACTTTTATTTTGGCATTTTTCACATTGGTGCAGTAAAGATACCTGATATTAAGTGTTTTTTAATTCATCATGGGGTCATGAAACACTTTAATGTAACATATTTTATTAAATGTAGGTTCGAATTATAGCTTGCTGTTCTTACAGTTTTTCTCGATTGTTTACACACATTTTCTGAAAGCATGCCTCATGCTCTCAGAACTCTACACACAAATCAAAAATCACACACACAACGAGCAAACCCCTCAATTCTCCTGCAAAATGAAACTTTACATTCAAAACAATGTTATTTCTTCTCAAAATGGTATTTTGTTTTCAAATGACACACACAAACCATCAAATGAATAGACATTTATAAGAACCAGTTGAACACTGATGTGCTCAATGTAAAACACTATGATGAATGGACAACACTTCTTCTTCATTCATCATAATGACTTAGGCCTTTTTTGTTCAGTTACACTTACTACAGTCAGTACATACACAAGTGTGTTGTAAAATATTTGAGAATATTGTTTTTATAGTCAGAACACACAAATACACGTTAACAGTTATATTTTATTTTCCCACAAAAACAATGAACACGGTGTACATCCCAACCAACACAAAGTGCATATACAACAATATACGGTCTACATACAAAACAACAGAATAATTTACTGTACACAGTAACAGTAAAAAACAAACAAACAAACAAAAAAAACTGTGCAGCATGCTCTCCTCTGTTTCGGTCTGGCCACAGCACCTCATCCACATCACAAGCCATGTTTTCCCTGGCCAAGCAGCACGAGAAACATCACCTAGCATGGTGAATCCAGCCATGAAAAGCACCACTGCTATATATCCACATGCGTCTTCCATAGCTTGGAGAAGGGGTATACGCATTTGTGGATTTCGGTCATAAACTTTCCATCTCCAGGCAGAAAAACAATTCTCAACAGGATTGAGGAATGGAGAATATGGAGGGAGATAAACAACTATAAAGCGTGGATGGGCAGTGAACCAGTTACGAACCAGAGCAGTCCAGTGGAAACTTACGTTGTCCCAAATGACAACGTACCTGAGCTGCTCTGGTGGAATGAGTGTGTTGTGTAGGGTGTCTAGGTGTTTGCCCATTTGATGAGTCAGTGTGCATAGTAGGGCAATTCACTTTAGAATTTTGAATGACAAAGTGTTCTTTGTGAAAGCAAGAGATTTTCTTCATGAAAATTGTGCCAAATGCAGAGAATTGTGTGTAGTGTTTTGAAAAAAGTGTGTTTTAGAACTGCAATTTGAGTGTAAAGCAGGAATTGTGTTTGAAGTTTAGCAGAATTGGTTCAGGGGGTTGGTGCATGAGTTACATGTTGTGGTCATTGTGTCTCAAGTACCAATTTTTGTGTGTAAACAATTGAGAAAAACTGTAATACCTTTATTTTGAAAACTGAAAGTCCACATTTACCATAATGCTGAGAATACTTGTACACTCAAAATTTAAGTGCTGCTGATTTGACCACGGAGATCGGGGTGACAGCTGGCTTGACTGCATCCATGAGTCACGGTAGATTGCCCCGCCGTAGCCTACTAGCCTACTGTTTCTTCTACACAGCACCATCCAGTAAATGACAACATCCGGTCTCAGAATATGAATAAACAGGCCTTTTTTCCGTTTCTGTTTTCTAGTGATATTATTTTTTGTTATATGAAATAGAAAATGAAAATCGAATCATTTTTATAATTTTGCTCATCCCTTTTTGACCATGAAAAAGTATTTCAATCTTAATTTTTATATTCTAAAATGAAAATCAAATAACCACTAGTTTTTTGTTTTTTTACAGTTTTTCTCAATTGTTTACACACAAAAACTGGTACTTGAGACAAAATGACCACAACATGTAACTGATGCACCAACCCCCTGAACCAATTCTGCTAAACTACAAGCACAATTCCTGCTTTACACTCAAATTGCAGTTCTAAAACACACTTTTTTCAAAACACTACACACAATTCTCTGCATTTGGCAAAATTTTCATAAAGAAAATCTCTTGTTTTCACAAGGAACACACTGTCATTTAAAATTCTAAAGTTAATTGTCCTGCTATGCGTACTGACTCATCACATGGGCAAACACCTGGACACCCTACACAACACACTCATTCCACCAGAGCAGCTCAGGTACGTTGTCATTTGGGACAACGTAAGTTTCCACCGGGCTGCTCTGGTTCGTAACTGGTTCACTGCCCACCCACGCTTTATAGTTGTTTATCTCCCTCCATATTCTCCATCCCTCAGTCCTATTGAGAGTTTTTTTTCTGTCTGGAGATGGAAAGTGTATGACCGAAATCCACAAATGCGTATACCCCTTCTCCAAGCTATGGAAGACGCATGTAGAGATATAGCAGTTGGTGCTTGTCATGGCTGGATTCACCATGCTAAGCGATGTTTCTCTTGCTGCTTGGCCAGGGAAAACATTGCTTGTGATGTGGATGAGGTGCTGTGGCCAGACCGAAACAGAGGAGAGCATGCTGCAGTTTTTTTATTTTTTTTTTTACTGTAACTGTGTACAGTAAATTCTTCTGTTGTTTTCTATGTAGACCGTATATAGTTGTATATGCAACTTTGTGTTGGTTGGGATGTACACTGTGTACATTGTTTTTGTGGGAAAAATAAAATATATCTGTTACCTGTGTATTTGTGTGTTCTGAGTATAAAAACAATATTCTCAAATATTTTACAACACACTTATGTATGTACTGACTGTAGTAAGTGTAACTGAACAAAAAGGGCCTAAGTCAATGATGAATGAAGAAGAAGTGTTGTCCATTCATCATAGTGTTTTACATTGAGCACATCAGTGTTCAACTGGTTCTTTATAAATGTCTATTCATTTGATGGTTTGTGTGTGTCATTTGAAAACAAAATACCATTTTGAGAAGAAATAACATTGTTTTGAATGTAAAGTTTCATTTTGCCTGAGAATTGAGGGGTTTGCCCATTGTGTGTGTGATTTTTGATTTGTGTGTAGAGCTCTGAGAGCATGAGGCATGCTTTCAGAAAATCGAGAAAAACTGTAAGAACAGCAAGCTATAATTCGAACCTACATTTAATAAAATATGTTACATTAAAGTGTTTCATGACCCCATGATGAATTAAAAAACACTTAGTATCAGGTATCTTTACTGCACCAATGTGAAAAATGCCAAAATAAAAGTCCCATATTTATGCCTCCAGTTTTGCATATTTGACCATATTTATGGGTGTTGTAAAAACACTTTAGCTCAATAATTCCTGGCTATGGATGGTATGCTTAACTTTTACACATATAAGACTACACGCATACTTGATATCAAGCATTTTTACTGCACCGATGTGGTTAAATTCAACAATAAAAGTCCCATATTTATACCTGCAGATTCCATATTTTCATACATTTGAGCTACTGTAAAAACACTTTGCTCAATATTTCCTTGCTATGGATGGTATATTTGACATCTACACATATAAGACTACAACTATACTTGATATCAAGCATTTTTACTGCACCAATGTGGTTAAATTCAACAATAAAAGTCCCATATTTATACCTGCAGATTCCATATTTTCATGCATTTGAGCTACTGTAAAAACACTTTGCTCAATATTGCTATGGATGGTATATTTGACATCTACACATCTAAGACTACCACTATACTTGATATCAAGCATTTTGACTGCACCAATGTGGAGAAATTCAACAATAAAATTCCCCATTTGTACCTCCAAGTGGCATATTTTCATATATTTGAACTACTGTGTTTTACATTGAGCACATCAGTGTTCAACTAGTTCTTATAAATGTCTATTCATTTGATGGTTTGAGTGTGTCATTTGAAAACAAAATACCATTTTGAGAAGAAATAACATTGTTTTGAATGTCAAGTTTCATTTTGCAGGAGAATTGAGGGGTTTTGCCCATTGTGTGTGTGATTTTTGATTTGTGTGTAGAGTTCTGAGAATATGAGGCATGCTTTCAGAAAATGTGTGTAAACAATCGAGAAAAACTGTAATACCCGTTTCTGAAAACAAAATCGAATGACCAAAAGATACACGAATCAGACCTTTCTGATTTGCGTTTTTGATTTGCGTTTGTGTTTTTTGATTTGCGTTTGTGTTTTCTGATTTCCAGTTTGTGTTTTTTGATTTGCCCTTGTGTTTTCTGATTTGCGTTTGTGTTTTTTGATTTGCGTTTGTGTTTTCTGATTTGCGTTTGTGTTTTTTGATTTGCGTTTATGTTTTTTGAATTGCGTTTGTGTTTTTTGATTTGCGTTTGTGTTTTCTGATTCGCGTTTGTGTTTTTTGATTTACCGTTGTGTTTTCTGATTTGCCGTTGTGTTTTCTGATTTGCATTTGTGTTTTCTGATTTGCGTTTGGGTTTTTTGATTTGCGTTTGTGTTTTCAGATTTGCATTTGTGTTTTTTGATTTGCCGTTGTGTTTTCTGATTTGCGTTTGTGTTTTCTGATTTGCGTTTGTGTTTTCTGATTTGCGTTTGTGTTTTCTGATTTGCCGTTGTGTTCTGTACTTCAGGGCCACCGTACTTATTAACCCTATACTGACAATACAGTACAGCCCAAATTTAGGCCCAGATTACAGAAATATTTTAAGAACATATATTTGTACCAGGTTAATAATAGAAATATTTAGATTTAGCAGATGCTTCTATCCAAAGCGACTTACAGTAATTCATACTGACATTTTTACACTAATGGCGTTGGCTGCCATGCAAGGTGATGACCAGCACATCAGGAGCAGTCTGGGGTTCAGTATGTTGCCCAAGGACGCTTCGACATTCAGACAAGGGGAATCGAACCAGTGAACTTCTGAAAACAAGCCGCTGGCCAACCCGATCCACAGCTGCCACATTAAAATAAAACAACCAAAAAGAAAAAAAGAAAAAAGAGATGTTTACAATTTTGGTATTGCTTGTATCACAGGTGCCCATCTTTCAGTAAACATGGGTTAAACCGTGTGTGAAATCCATTATTAATCCACATCCTCTCCAGCACAGTTGAGATGTCGTACTTTATTTTTAGGTTAAGAATGGAGTGGTGAAGTACCGCACCCTCGCCTTCCAGTCAAGATCCCTCCACAATAGGCTGTTAGTTTATGTCCAGCTTTTAAAGTTTCCTCCTAGTCTTTATCTGATATTTTTATATTTGTTTGCAATTCCCATTTTTCCATGACACCCATGTTAGAGCACTTTATACATGTTTGAGATTAATCTATCACTCCTTATGTGACATTGACAATTCCTCGGATGGTGTTCTCAAATGTTTTCCCACTCCCTGTGTTTCTGAAGGTAATGTGTTAATTGTATGAATATACAGAAGTCATGGGTTAGCAGGTTAAATCTTTGTTCAAAAGTTTACATAGTTTGTCCATTAAAAAATTGTGCTATATATATTGACCCCTTATCTGTCCATGTTCTATATCCTGCATCCATAGTAGATGGTTTGTCTAACATTTTAAAAGTGGGGCTAGAGAACGTAAAGCAATGACTGTAAAAAAAGATATCTAAACCCTGTCGTGGTCCATTCAAATGAAACTTTCCCTCTAACTAAATTACCTGATATTTCCCCATATTCATTTAGATTTCAGATTAGAGCTGGTATAGTGGAGGATGGTTCACTTTTTGTGTTCACTCCCCTTTCATCACGTAGACCCTTTATGTCTTTGTTTTGTCTAATAAACTCAGCTAATGGTTCAATACTTGTAGCGAACAGTAACGGAATCAGACAATCCCCCTGTCTGACTCCTCTTTTGTGGAAGAAGAAGTTCGAGCAACAGCCATTTACTCTTATATGTGATTTAGGGTCTTTATACACCAATTTTACCCAGTTTATAAAAGTTTAGCGAAAACCAAAGCCCCTAAAATATGATATAAGAAGCTGCATTTGACCCTATCAAATGCCTTTTGTGCATCTAAACTGAGCTGATCATGGTAGGCTCTTGATTGTTTTGACAAAAAAAAAAGATGATTTAATGTTCTCCTAATACTGTTAGCATGTTGGCTCCCCAGGATAAACCCTGTTTGATCCAGTTTGATAAATTTTGATATCTTTCTCTGCATCTTCTGTGCCAAGATGTTTGCTAATATCTTGAATTTGTTACAGAGCAAGCTAACAGGTCTATATCCTTTACATGGTTAGTGGTGGATCACCTGATGAGAGGGCATAGTTAAATACTTTAAATAATACCCGTGTAATTTATAAAACCAAGGGACTTATTATTTTTAAGGGCTTTAATAGTGTAAGAGATCTCCTGTAATGAAATTGGCCAAGTCATTTCAGTTGCCTCCTCTCCTGATAGTAACGGAAGGTGTAATCTCTTAAGGAATTCCTGCGTTTTACTTTCTATGAATTTAGAGTTATCATAAAGATTTTTACAATACTCTGTGAAAGTTTCTGCCACCTCTATTGGCTTTACCATATTTTGATTAGAGTTAGGATGTCTTATTTTTTTTAACTATCCTAATTGTTTGGGCCTTTCTAAGTTGAAATGATAATAGCCTTTTTTTACCATCTCGTATTATCTTTGAATTGTAAAACATAAGGCACCTTCTGCTTTATACGTTAGTAAGTCATTTAATTTACACTTCATTTACTTCAATTCAATGAATGTGGAGTTTAACTGAGCTTTGCTCAACCTTAATGATATCTATATTGTTTTCCCTCTTTCCCTCCACCTCCACCATTGTCATTTACACCGATCAGCCATAACATTATGACCACCTGTCTAATATTGTGAAGGTTCCCCTTGTGCAGCCAAAACAGCTCTGACCTGTCAAGACATGGACTTAGGACCTCTGAGGGTGTCCTGTGGTGTCTGGCACCAGGGCGTTTTATAGCGGATCCTCTGGGTCTTCTATGTTGGGGGTTGGGGCCTCCATGGATCAGACCTGCTCCAGCATGTCTTACAGATGCTCTATCAGATTGGGATCTGGGGAATTTGGAGGCCAACAACACCTTGGGCCCTTTATTTTGTTCCTCGAGCTGTTCCTGAGCAGTGTTTGTGGTGTGTCGGGGCACATTGTCCTGCTGGGGGGCCACTACCATCGAGTAGTGTTGTTGTGGTGAGGGGGTGTACTTGGTCCACAATAGTGTTTGGGTGGGTGGTGCATGTCAAGTGGCATTCACATGATTGCCAGCACCCAAAGGTTTCCCAGCAGAGCATCGCTTTGTGATGAGGCGATCAATGTTATTCACGTCACCTATCAGTGGTTTTAATGTTGTGGCTGAGCGGTGTATATTTACATTTAAAGTGAACCCTTCTTTTGAGACTGTTTTTACGATCTAGTTATTAGTCAGTGATTCCAGGGTGGTGCTCTGTATTATTGATGTATATTAATAATTTGTATGATACATTTTGTTAATTGCTCTTAGTAATTATTAATTACTAGTAACCAAACCTGTCCTACATTTGTGCCTTGACACTTTTGGCTACCTTTTGTTTGAGAAGGTCACCAGACTTGAGACAGACAAAAAGAAGCACTGTGAAACGCTTTATACAACACATTCTTAACTTTTTGGGCCTACTTATTTATTTGGCAAATGTTATACATGAAGATATTTTTTTTTCTTAAAAAAAGACCTGTATCAGCTTGTTCCAGTGACGTAGTTGTATATTTGCATAATAGAACAGGGAAGTAAGATCCGATCAACAGAGGTCACTCAAGATGCATTTAATGCCGGGTGTGGATAGACCCATTCGGCTATGATTTATTTATCTATCTCTAACCCTAATGTTGGTACAGGTTAGTTATTTTAGAAACCCGACAAATATCAGGTTATGCCTCAAATTTCTGCTGGATTGATCGTTGGTTTGTTTCTTCTCTTGTTCTGGCTTCACTACCCCTCTTAAAAATATATTGGACATCAAGATGTAGCCTAACCACTGAAGACTCATATTTCTTACTCTATTCTCACATTGCACTGAAAATATTAAGTTCTTCAAAGCAAAGTCTTTCCTGATTGAACTGTGGATGCTACAAATACTAACGTGCAACTGCTGCTAAAACCACAACTGCTACTTTTATTGCTCATTTACAGCTTTATTAGTCTTTAAACCTACAGTCTATATAGGACTTCTGCAGCTTCACTACAGCTACCTCCTTCTACTACTGTGATTGCTGCTCCAATCACAACTATGACATAGCAACTGCCACTACTTCCCACCGTTGCTCATATGAAAAGTAGAGTTGGCTTAGCTCTGGGTTCAGTTTCTCAGACATTCTTCAGCCTGGTTTCCATCCAGGCCTCACTGCTTACAGGTCGTGTGGTAATGTGATATTTCTCATTAACCAGGCAAAATAAGTCAAACAGACAGCTCTACACAATGTAGGCTCTGTGTGAGTGTGTGTGTGAGTGTGTGTGTTTGTGCTGTGCTGGATGAGTGGGTGTGTTCCAACAAGACAGGATATTTATTAATTTAGGAATAATTGATTATTGGCTTGTAGCTTTTATTACTTGGTTTAAGGAGGTGTGTACGTGTGTGTGTGTGTGTGTGTGTGTGTGGGTGTGTTTGTGTGTGTTTGATTCCCACAAAACCTTGCAATGTAAAAAAGTTTCTTTATTTATTGATATTAACTGTGAAACCCCTGATGATTGTAGTGTACAATATTTCTTCTATTTGCTTTCATGCTTCAGTGACCTATGACCTCCTATGATTGTTTTCTTGGAATATTGGTGATTGATCCATTTCTCATGTTGACCTCAGTGGCAGTCTCTGTGGGTGAGTGAGAAATTATGAGAATGTAAAGTGTGAAATTTCCATCAAGAGGCCCTGCAGTGTCTTAAGGAAAAGAAAACACAGCAACGCAATAAAGAATGTGAGAAAGAAATACTTCAGCACTCAGTCGGACACCTTTAAGCATGAAAAAACAGTGCTTGGAGTTTAAAAATACCTTTCATGCGTCATTGAGAGGATGGATGCTGTTTTCAAATGACCCCACCTTTAAACAGTCTCACACATTTACAGCTAGCAGTTTCCCAGCAAATCTAGCCACTGCCACACATACCCTGTTCATACCTGAGGACACAAGGAAGGTTCAATCAAAGTGCTTCACAACACAATTTCTGTTAAACACATATATGCATCTTTACAGGGCAGATCACAAATTCTGGCTGGAATGTGTCTTGGTTTTCCCAGATGACACACAAATCAGTGCAAGCATAGCTCCAGTCCAGTCCAGATGGTGGTGGTAATGCACCTCAAGTTGTTTGCTGACTGCCCAAAACAACTGGAAATTAAAATGTACATTTTAGCAGTTCAATTACAACAATTAGCACTCAGTGATAACAGCCTGTTATCAATAAACAGACACAACCACAACCACATCTTTGGACTAAGAGCAAAACAGAAGTTTAATGGCGTTAATGAGCTCACACACTGCTCCCTCCCTCCCTCACACACCCACTAATAATGGTCAATCAGATCAGGGATCTCACAGATTGGTGTGCCAGCTGTAGAATTGCCTTTATTTTTCGAAACACAACTCATATCTGTGCAATTCAGTATATTGCAGCTGCATCTATCACAAGCATAAATAAGTGCATATCCTCAGACTACTAACTAATAAAATGGGAACAAATGTTGTGGGAATAACATTTCACCTTTTAAATCTGGCTTGGATGCATCTCAAACCTCCTTCTGATCTGGTTTGAGAAATCAAATTTCAAACAGTTTTGAATGTTTTTTGGATAGGTGGGGTGGTGGTGTTTGCTGATAGCCCAAAAAATGTTATTTTTTAACAGCATAACGTTAGCAGGTATTGATGTGGATGTGAACATGAGCAGGGTTTGATTTTTTTCTCTCAAGCGCTTCTGTTTGATTCTTTAAACAACCACTTCTGTTACTTTCCAGGTGTCTTTGCCAGGCCCAACCCCACCCCACACTGCATACTTTTCAAATGGATGAAATCTTCATATTTTAAGCAGAATGATGAATGAATTGGTGTGAGGCAATTTGTTGAACTTAATATATAACAGGATCATACCATTACAATCACAGTCAGGGCTGCTTGCTTATTCAGCTCCACTGTGGTGCATAGTCCAACAACTAATGTAGAATGTGGCCTGTCAAAAACTTAAACTGTTGCTTCAGATAGATTTAAGTGACATCACACATGTTTTACACCGTATTTTATTTCTTGTATATAGATAAAACAAAACACTGATGACACGGCTAACAACGTGTGCATTAATGATGTGACTGGTTAGCACATTCATTATATTTTAACATAAATATATCATTACAGTTTTAGACTTGGAGCACAGAGTGTATATTTGATGCACTTTATTTTATCACTTTTATTTTTCATTTGTTGTCTTTGTCAATGTTAAGTTGATGGAAATGAAGGTAATATGACTTTTAGCTCCTGGAACACCAGATAAGTGTGCACACAGTTTTCTTGCTGGAAGGATGAAAGTAGCTGCTGATTTTCAACATGTTTGTTGTACCAGGACACTTAGTCACCCCCTCATTTGCCCCCCCGCTTAACCCCTGCTCTCCAGACAAACCTAATACTTCAAATAACATTTACTCCACAACACCAACTCAAATTATCCTGGCATTTGGAGTGTGTAGCTGTTTGTTGATAGACATGTGTAGGTTTTTTTTAATCTGCGTGTGAGAAACAGAGTGAGAAAGAGCCAATGTGTGTGTGTGTGTGTGTGTGTGTGTGTTTGCGTGTGTGTTTGTGTGTGTGTGTGTGTGTGTGTGAGAGAGAGAGAGAGAGAGAGAGAGAGAGAGCAAGAGCAGGGGAAGAGTAAGGGAGACGGGCAGCATGGCGCCACCACTACAAGATCCCCGTGATCAGCGAGGCCCCACTGCTGCATGTGTTCCTGCTCTAACTTAATAAGGACAGCCCATTGGGAGCTCTGTGTGTGTGTGTGTGTGTGTGTGTGTGTGTGTGTGTGTGTGTGTGTGGGTGTGTGTGCGTGTGTGTGTGTGGGTGTGTGTGTATGTGTGTGTGTGTGTGTGTGTGTGTGTGTGCGTGTGTGTGTGTGTGTGTGTGTGTATGCAGTGTCTGCTCCAAAACAAGTCAAGTGGAGAACACAAATGGTTATTCAATAGATAAATACTCTTAAGAAATATTCCAACAGGTCAAATTTGGAATATTTACAAAATGATTGCAAGTTTAATTCTTCATTCATACAAAAGGCTTGTAATCTTTTAAAATTATCATCATTAGAAAATGGGAATCAAACATTACTTAAAAGTTAATTCACTGGTAACAAATAATAAAATGCTTGATAAAGCATTTATAAATCAATTGTAAATGATTATAAACATCACTTGGCATCCAGATAATATTTATGAATTAAGTACACAGTATTTATTAACCATCTGTTGTAATTGTATTCATATTAATAAAACAATGTATTCATGAATTGTTTATAAAACATTTAATTGTTAACAGTCATTACTGTAAGTTTAATTAACTATACATTTGCCATTTATTAATGATAATCATTAGAACATTTTGCCAAAAAGCTCATCATTTAACAAGCCAGTACTCCAGGTCCTCTCCACTCACTTTACAGAGGTCAAAATCAATCAAACAAAGATGAAGGAGTATGGAATAGTTTAAAAGCAAAAGTTAATTTAAAACAATTAATAAAGTCACTCCTGGAAATCTCTGACTAGCTTAACCTAAATACAACCGTTTGTGTTCATACAGACTGACACAAAATGTGTTAACTTATAACAACCACGTACATATGAATTAAAAATAATTACCACTATTTTATCATGTAATCTTGAATTGACATCTTATTAGTTTTGAGAGCTGAACATATCCCATCTTTTACTGTCAGTTGTGGTTGTTAGCCTCTAGTCAACCATCATTTACCCTCTGGTTGTATGACAGTGACGCCTTTAATCAACCAAGGGCCTTTTCTTTTCCTGACCTGTGATGACTGTGATCCTAGTTCCCTATAATGCTGGTGATAATGGAAGTGAAGCAGTTATCATTTTTACGTGTTTGATTAGGATTTTTGTCTTACGTAAACAATGAAACACCAAAGTATGTTTTAAATTTCCAAAGAACATGTATTTTGCACATCACCTCATGATTTTAAGTGTTAAATGCTTCTAACATATAGTTTTTAATATCCATCAGTTGTTTGACAAAAAAATTTACTAATGGTTTACCTACATGGTTTTCACAGAAGTGGTCCTCATTCTACTACAATTCTACCACTCTGGGAAACATTTGGTATGAACCAACAGTCACATTTTCCAAACAACAATATATATTTTTTTGTAAATGTGAAATGAACTTTCATTCTCATGTAATTAAGCGGCACAATTAATTTGAAATGAATTGTTAATTTAAAAAATATTGTGTGGATAAACAGTTAATTTACTAGTCACTTTTCACATGTGATATAATTACCTAATTACTTTAATGAGAGAAAATATATATCATACATTTATGCCTTAATATAGGAACTTCTTAATTTGTTAAATGATTAAATGGTAAATCACCATCTGTTTTCTGTAATTAATTAACTGCTGTTTGTATACTGTTAAATCAGTCCATATTTATCAAAGCACTGTTAATTTAATTCCAACACCAGTAATTAATTCCCTGTTCACTATATGCCTTTTAGAACTGAAGTACATATTGACTCATTTCACAAGTCATTTATTTTTTCTGTGTTATTATGAATTGTAATTCACTTTACATGAGTCAAACATGTACTTTAAATTTTGATGTAATTAATTTTCAGGTTTTGTAGGTTGGCTTTATTGGGGATCAAACGTGTGCTGTTTCAGAGTCAGGACAGCTTTATAACCACAACAGCAGTGTTGTTACTTAATCATCTTATGCGTGTGTGTTTGAGACATATGATGCACTCCCACTATTCAAATATCTACTGTCTTGTTCTTACACACACACACACACACACACACACACACACACACACAATGAAAGAGAGAGAGTTACTGATATTGGATTGACATATGCGACTGAAAAACCTGACAAGCTCAATAACAAAAGAATACCCCCTCCCCAAACCTCCCTCCGTCTCTTTGTGCCTCAGAGGTCGATCAAACTCCACCCACCCTCTTGCTCGATCATTCCTCTTCACTGCCATTGGTTAATCAACCCCTTTTCTGCAACTTTATTGGTTAGTTGCATCTCTCTCTCTCTGTCTCTCTCTCTGTCTCTCTCTCTCTCTCTCTTCTCTCTCCACCCCTTTCTCTCTTGCTCTCTCTCTATGTTTCTGTCCAATCATTGTCTTGGCTATCAATCAGCTCTGACAGAATGTGGGGCCCACATGAAAAGAAGAGAGAGAGAGGGAGAGAGCATCAACAGCTGCTAACCTCTCTCTCTCTCTCTCTCTCCCCCTCCCTCCCTCTCTTTGTGTTTTTTCTTTTTCTCTTCAGAGAGAAGCTGGAGTGATGGCAGGGTGGGCATTAATCAAACTCTCCCCCTGGAACGGCCTCACACACACACACACACACACACACACACACGCACACACACACACACACACACACACACATATACACACTTGCACACTTGCATAGTCACATGCACATTGGAGTGTAGGACGCTCCTACATATAAAGGTGACCACAAGCACAATAACACACACATACAGACAGAAGCTATTTGTGTGTGTATTCACACACAAATAGCTTCTGTTTCGCCATTCACAGGCAGATGCTCTCTCTCTTTCTCCCTCTCTCCCTCTCTTTCTCTCTCTCTCTCTCTCTCTCTATCCCTCTCTCTCTCGCTCTGAGCTCAGCTGGTGGTCGAGGTGTATTCAATTCCCTGTAGAGAGGAGGGCAGCTGGCAGAGCTCTGTTAGCGTGATGTGTGTGTATGTGTGTGTGTGTGTGTGTGTGTCAGGGGACATGGACCCATTGGGGTCTGGTCTGGCTAGGTACCACCTGACACACACACATGCACAGATAGATAAATGTGACACTAAAATGACGCGTGGAGCCGTGAAAGTGATGCACAGCAGGGGCCATGTTTTCCCGCTGCGCATGGCATTGTGGGATGGGGGGCGGGACAAAAAGCAAGAAGGGTTAAAAAAAGAGACAGAGAAGACAAGTGAAATTAAACATCTGAATAGACACAGTGAAGGATATTATAAATATCTCTTCTTCTCACTGTCACAGGTTAGCTGGCATTTGACATCTGGCTGCCGCTTATGGAGGCCTTCTGCGTCCGATTAACAATGGTTGCAAGTAGCTGATTGTTGGCCTCCAATGCAACTCATTACTTTTCATGCAAATTTCAGTGTGTAGTATGTTTCGTCGTGTTCTAAACTAATGAAGACATTGCTGCTAATCAACTGATAATAAAAAATGACTCTGTAAAGATGTGTTCAGTCTAAATACCAAGAAATGTTTGACCACTGGAACATTAAAAACCAATGTACCAAGTATGCAGGCATTGCTAAACATTAATACTGACTGTGTGTGTGTTTGCGTGTGTGTGTGTGTGTTTACATCAAATACTCTGTCTGACTCTGACTCTTCCTTTTCCAACAAAGCCTCCTCAATTGCTCACAGACTCATCATAGCCCCCCCGATAATATCAAACATGTTTGATGTTCATGATTTAGGATCTGGATGATAACGTCAGTACTTACTCTGAGCTGGTACACAGCAACCAATGAGAGAGGCATCCCGGAGTAGCTGCTGGTGCTGCCAAGCAACATTGTAGCCCTTAAGGCTATGGTTAGCTAGCATACAACTTATGGCAGAAAGTTAATATTTCACCTCCAGGTCTTGCTGAAGAATAGTAATACTGTTTTGACAGTGTAGCCCCCCATCCAGACTCAATTCACCTTCTGCTTCTGTTTTTTTTTTTCTTCACCGCAGTAAGTGGTTGCACCATGCTAATCTCCATTTTGTTTACCTCTGCTACCCTCTCACATGATCTCATGGGAGCCCAGCTTCAGTCTGCACAACCATGATGCCAGAGTGCTAAAGCCGCACCACCGCTGCTGCACAGAGTGGTGTTTCACTGTTAATTCGAATGTATTAATATTGAACATGTCACATAATCAAATTGGACCAAATTGGATGCTGCACTTGCTTGGTTCCTCAGCAACAAACCTGCCATGTGAGAAGTAGATCGAATGAACATTTCTAGAGATATGCAAACAACATGCAGACAGAGGGAGATTCCTTGCTGTATTGTTAGATGGAATCTTGGATTACACTGAGTGAATACATTATATATTCTTCAAAGACAATTTTTTCAAGACATTGTGTAGTGGGTGATAAAGTGTTGACAGACAAATGTCAGTGTTTCTTGCACAATAGTTGATCCTGATGTATGTAACAAGTGATTTGTTGTATTTGTGCAATTTGGATGTTAGAATTGTGTGAAGCTGGAAAAAGAACTCAGTACAGAGACCTGTGATTAAAAAAACTGTAATGCTGTCATTCTGAATTTTCATGGCAGCCACAATCTGCTGGTGGTCCCTGCAGATAAACAGGAAATGTACATAATCACACAAGGGCCATATCAGTTCACAGGATGTGAGGAGATAATTATTGCCAACCTGGTGGTCTTAAACACACACACACACATACAGACTTATCAGCCCTGATAGTGACATGTTAATGGATTAGCTTCATGTAACACTGACAATGATGGGGTGGCGTGGGTGTGTATTTGACAGACTGACTGTGTGTGTGTGTGATAAGCAGATTCAAAGGACATATTGATTCTTTACCACCACACAATTGCCCTAGTATCCATTTGAGCCTTGTGTTCTTCTGTGTGTTCCTCAAAGGAGAAATCGATATATTTTGTAATGGAGCATGAAACATTTGCCTTTCACTTTCTTTAGTGGCTTGGAAGATAGTTGTTGCTGCAGCATTCAAAGACGGAGTAGTTTTGGTTCCTAAAACTAACCAGCCAGCAACTGTTTCACAACATTAACAGTCCAAAACTCAAAATATTTGAAATATTTGTCAGCAAGCTTTACTTTGAAAGGGTGATTGGACTATTTGAAGAGTTGATTGTGAGATCACATTGGTACCCAATATGTAGGCCTACTTTACAACACAGTAACATATAGACCTCAGTGCCCAGACCAACCAAACCGACATGACAGAAAAAGTTGTGACGGAAGATATGTGTGGCGTCACCTCACATCAAATGTGTCCCAGCTTAAAACCTGCACATGAATCACCACAAAAACCACAGCTGACATCCAACTTGCTCGTGTTCTGCACCTCCTTGAGGAGAAATAACTCCCTATTAGTAGTCAATATTTTAAAAAGGGAAACTCATCAAGTTAGCAAAAGATTGATGTAGTGATGACATACAGTGCCTATAAAAAAAATTGATCCCCTAGGATGTTTTCCCTCTTTATTGCTTTTATGAATGGAATCATGGTCAATATAATTTGCGTTTTTTGACAAAAGATTGACAAAAAAGATATATTTTTTTTTTAACAAAAAATTAAAAACTTACAAGTGATTGCAGTAGTATGCAGAAGTATTCACACCCTTCAAGTTGGTATTTAGTAGATGGACCTTTGGCCTCAATCACAGCAATGAATCTGTGAGGATAGGTCTCAGTCAGTCCTGCACATCTGGACACTGCAACTTTACTCCATTCTTCTCTGCTTAAGCTCTGTCAGGTGGCACAGTGATCAGGTGTGAACAGCCCTTTTTAAGTCTAGCCACAAATTCTCTCTGGGATTGAAGTCTGGGCTTTGATTCAGCTCTCCAGAACATTCACGTTGTTGTCTTTACACCATTTCTGTGAAGCTTTCATTGTATGCTTGGGCTCATTGTCTTACTGGAAAATAAATCTTCTCCCAACTTGTTGTTCTCTTGCAGACTGAATCAGGTTGTTGTCTAGGATTTCCCTCTAGCTTTACATGCCGTCCAGGACCTGCTGTTGAGAAGAATCCCCACAGCTGTTTCTACGTGCTCAATTGTCCCAAAAGCTGCTAATAAGGGCCAGTTATCTACATTCTCTCTCCTTTACATGTCTGTTGCTGAGAGTTGATTGTTGCTTTACACTAGAGATCACCTGACCATCAAACATTATGGGTGGTACTTTTTCATCTCACTCGTAGTTCTGTAAATGTTTATGTCTCTTTAAGTGGCACTCCTTCCTGTTTCTGTATTGCCATGGAAGCTATCACTGCTCATTATCATTTTTGTTGATGAACTGGCATTTTTCTCATGAAAATGAAATACAGCAGAACTTTAATCTGGAAGACTGACAATCTTAATTTGCATCCATTATTTAGAATCTCTCTCTTTTCCTGTTTTCAACTCAATCAGTCGACTGTGATGTAACTATTTCGGTTAAACTTCAGATTTTGCCACAACATCCATGAGCCAGCCACCTTGTTGATGTGGAAGTTTAAAACTGTTCCTCTTGTCTGCTGCTGTCATGTGTCATTTCAGTCAGATTAATGCTACCAAGTCACCTACAGTCATCACACCATTCAGCACCACATCACATCCATTTACCCAGCTAGCAGGGAATGTTTCCACAGCATTGGGTAACATTCCCTACAAGTTCCGATACTGTTTTAAAGAAACTGTTAACTAACGTTCAAAGAACATTTTAAGGATGTTTATCATTTAGAATAATGTTCCAAAATGTTAAATGTTAACAAAGGAAGAATGTTTTAGGTGCAACATTCTGAAGATGTTTTGGTGATGTTGTTGATGTTACAGATTATAGAATGTTCTTCTATAAAATATTCGACAATGCTACATAATAACAAAGGAAGAACATTCTCAAAGCAACATTTTGAAAAGGTTTTGAAGGTCCCATATTATGGTCATTTCTGCTTCTTGACACGGTTCCCTGATGTCTAAATGGAATGTTAGTAACATGCTTTGGTCGAAAAAAGCTGAAGGATTGAGCACAGCAGGGTTCTTGAAACACCAGTTTCACAGCCCTGCTCCAGGTGGCCGGTTTCAGTGCCTTTCCCTTTAAATGATAATGAGCTACTGCGTGCGCCGCCCACGGTGCCGCCCACCTCTTCCTGCCTGCAGAAGACATGAGGACAGCATCATGTGACCATGGCAACGGCTGAGTTTTTGGAAGAAATGGCTGCCAGACAACAGACTGCAGTCCAACCTAGAACAACAAGAGGCTCCAGAAGAAAGTAAGCAGCCAAGAATGAACATTGATGTTTCTCAGTGGTTAGTAGTTAACTTTGTTACCTCGACATTACTTTTACGTTACTGCAGACTAACGGAAGTTTTACGGGCTTACTGGCCGTCTGCCCCGTGTTGTTACAGATAACAGCCCCCTTCTCCTGCCTCGAGAGCTTAGCCAAACCTCGGCTGGTGTTTACTGCTGTAAAGTTGCAGTAACACGGATGCAATTTAGCAAAAGCAGTTACAAGAGCAAAGCGTAACCCTATATTATTATTTACCTGTATGTAGCCAGGTAAGTTGATTGGGAACCTGTTCTTATTTGCAGTGACGACCTGTAATTAGCTACTGCCAGCAATTTTCAACAACTGTAGTTTTCATCAAGCCACAGTTGCCTCCCATCACCTCTCTAACAGCAGAATTTTTTTTTTAACCAGTTAGAACGGTTTATAAACTTTAAATATATTACCAAAGAAACAACGCGACGTGATTAGTGATCATAGTTTCCAATTAATTATAAAAATCCTGCATAAAAACAGGTGTTCCTGTGGCAATTGTGAACAAATGCCTACAGAACCCGAGAATATCTGCTGTATGGAAATACCACAATTAAGTGTGAACACTGGCAAACATGGTTGTCATTTTGCTGTCTCTCTTTAACCTATTGTCACTCACTTACCTTTCATAATTTCTAGGTTACACGAAGAATACAGCAGCATCCTGAGCAACCATCATGCATGGTGGACCACCCTGGCCTGTAACCTGTCTGCCTGAATGTATTTGCACTGCAGAATGCGCTAAACATTTATCGGACAGACTATGGACCTTTACGTCTGAGGGGAATAGTGCAGTAAGCTTTTAGTCACATAAATACTATTCATTTATCGCAAAAGTGTTATGATGAAAAGTACATAACTGCTTCCTCTATCTTACATTGCTTATAGTTTATTATCTTTTACTTATTAACATGAAAATTACATATGAATGAAAACAGAACAGTTACGAAAAGATGTTTTATTGTAAGAAACATTTGTAAACATGTGTTGACATGAATGAAATAATAATAATAAGAAAATAAATATCTGAAGTGAAACAGTTTGACTTTATATATTAACTTCAATATCAATATGAAAATAATAACAAAGAAAGTATCTAGTTGCCATGGGTGTAAACATTCAGTGCTGACTTTATATTGAATTGTGTAAAAGACAATATAACATGAAAACAATTGCAAGAAATGGGCAAATGTTCTCAACAAGTAATCACAGTTTAATTAACCTGCACAGCATTCACAGATATGGATAGGAGTAACACATGACAGCACTGTTACAGTATAATTCAAGCACCTAAAGGTTGCAACGCCTTACGTTACTCTAATCCGACCACTTTTTTTCAGTAACGACTAATCTAATGCGTTAATATTTCCAAACCAGTAATCAGATTAAAGTTATTTATTCAAGTCACTGTGCATTACAATTATTTTTGTCATTTTCCTTAGTAAAAATATATATTTTTGCTTTCTTCTTGCGTCTCGGGGAGTGATGTCACGTACGTCTCAAGTCACGTTTTAACCATGAGGATAACTCACGTGTACACCATGCAGCAACACAAAAATGGAGGGAGGAGAGAGATGCGCGTTTTCTAGCTGGAAATATAGTCATTATTTTGAGTTATTTAAAACAAAAAAGCATAAATGCTTGATCAAGGGCCCAGCCGGGCCCGGCCCGGCCGAGGATAGCAGCGGGGTCAGGCTCGGGCAGAGAATCTAAACTCTATGTAGCAGTCAGCAGTACACTCGTTTTGCCCTGGTCTATGCAAAAATATTCCAGTTTAGAAAACATTTTCAAGTGCATTATTTCACAAAATC
Source organism: Sparus aurata (assembly GCF_900880675.1). Taxonomy (NCBI): domain Eukaryota; kingdom Metazoa; phylum Chordata; class Actinopteri; order Spariformes; family Sparidae; genus Sparus; species Sparus aurata. Next base: position 3,190,656 of record NC_044209.1, on the reverse strand, counting down.
CTGAAAACTTAGACCTGGTGGAGGGTGTGTGTATGTACTGCTTGACCGACCGCATCTCTGGGTTTGCATGTGGAGACCGTGTTGATCGCAAACTAGAGGCTCGCGGTTAGCATTAGCTTGGAAGCTCGCGGTTAGCGTTAGCTGGTACTATGTGACACTGCTTGGTTAGTTCGTGTAAAATTGCTAAATAAACACAGCTAAATACTTGTACATGCAGACATTTCCCTAGGACACGCATTACATAATGTGCAAGATCAGAAACATACTACACACAATGATTCTGCTGTAGCACTAACTTGTGTGGTCAGAGAAGCTAACGTTAGTGGTTAGCCGCTAACCTTACCTTGTTCTCAATGGCAAAACACACAGTACATAACGCACAAGTTCAGCTTTATCTACAGAAACACACAGCCAATTATTTATATACTTACATGTCCTTGGTCTGCAAGTATTCCTTTGAGTAAAAGTTTGCCGACTATTCCTGCCTTGTACTGGCCCAAGTTGGTGAAACAGTCAGTGTCAAAGTGGTTCGCACACACCAACAGTTTTTTGCCAACTTCAGCTGGGACAATGCCCTCAAAAATAAATTCAATCCATGCCGCTCTTTTGTCATCTGCAGCTGGGAGACGACGGAGTGCTTTGTAGTGTTGTGTCGGTCGCGAACGTGTCGTTCGAACGAACAAATCTTTTGAGTGAACGAACTGAACGGAATCACTTCATGAACTGATTCGTTCCTTTCTCAGTTCAGTTGAGCTCAGCCGCGAGCATGCCGGCCGGGAGTGGGACTTCCGCGACTCACACAGAGAACTGTGAGGACGTGATTCACGTTTGCGCTGTGATTCGTTCATGATTCGCGAACCTACTGCACACAGAGAACTGTCGCTGAGGACGTGATTCTTGTTCACGTACTGTGCTGAAAGTGGCGCTGTGTCACTCACTCACTCAGGGCAGAGGAGTTGATTCACGTTCAGTAACCGTACTGCTAAAATTAGCGCTGTGTTGCTAACATCCATGTAGCATCATGTTAAGTGATTTTACTGCACAGTAAAAGTCACTCACATTCACGAACGACCTGCTGACCTGCCGTCACTCACGTTCGCGAACGTGATTCCCCCCTTGTTGTACGTGGCGCACGCACACTCATACACACTTTCATTACTTACTTACTTTCATTTTTAAAAATTGCGTCTGTCCAATTTTGCTTCGGGTGCGGGTCGGGCGTCGCTATCAATTTATAGCGGGTCGGCTCGGGTGCGGAATGTAATTTGTGACACTGTCGGAAAATGGGTCGGATGCGGTTTTAAGTATGGCGGATACAGCCGGGTGCGGGTTTGCAAAATAAGACCCGTGCAGGACTCTGTCCTACAGCCGGCAAAATGTTAAAATGCGAACTGCTCCAAAAATGAAAGTGAAAGCAAAAAATTGCGCTAGCAGCAGTGAGTGACCCAGCTGTCTGTGTATTGTTGGCATGAGTGGAATGTAGGGAGAGTTGTATAAATGTGTATTTTGGATGTTTTCTTTCCACTAGTCTGAAAGAAGACATGTTATGGAAGCAAAATAGCCCAAAATGTTTTTGCCTGCCATGTCTCCCCTTAAAGGGATATTCCGGTGTAAGTTTAGTCCATGGCCTAAATCACCATGAAACTGTGTTAGACTGTTTGTGTTAGACGCAGCCCGACGCAGCCCGAACGAGCGTCGTGGGCCCGCCCCCCAGTAGGCTCACCACCCGCAGGAGGGTTCAGAAGGGGCCGGCGCAGTGTGATTTGGGTGGCAGTTGTGGGCGGGGGTCCCAGCAAGCCAATCCTCGGGCGGTGACTCTATGGGGACATGGAATGTCACCTCACTTTGGGGGAAAGAGCCTGAGCTAGTGCGGGAGGCTGAGTGGTACCGGTTAGAGATAGTCGGGCTTGCCTCCACGCACAGTCTGGGCTCTGGAATCCAACTCCTTGAGAGAGGCTGGACTCTCTTCTATTCTGGAGTTGCCCGCGGTGAGAGGCGACGAGCTTGCTTAAAGCTCCCCAGCTCAGCCGCCATGTGTTGGAGTTCACCCCGGTGAACGAGAGAGTCGCTTCCCTGTGCCTTCGGGTCGGGGATAGGTCTCTCACTGTTGTCTTGGCTTATGGGCCGAACAGCAGTGCAGAGTACCCGGCCTCCTTGGAGGCCATGGGAGGGGTACTGGAGAGTGCTCCAGTTCGGGGAGGAAAAGTTCGGGGAGGCCATGGAGGAGGACTACCGGTCGGCCTAGAAGAAATTCTGGCAAACCATCCGGCGCCTCAGGAGGGGGAAGCAGTCCTCCGCCAACACTGTTTACAGTGGAGGTGGGGAGCTGTTGACCTCGACTGGGGACATTGTCAGGCAGTGGAAGGAATACTTCGAGGATCTCCTCAATCCCACTGACACGCCTTCCATGGAGGAAGCAGAGGCTGGAGGCTCAGAGGTTGACTCATTCATCACTCAAGCCGAAGTCACTGAGGTAGTTCGGAAGCTCCTCAGTGCCAAGGCACCGGGGGTGGATGAGATCCGCCCTGAGTACCTCAAGTCTCTGGATGTTGTGGGGCTGTCTTGGTTGACACGTCTCTGCAGCATCGCGTGGCAGTCGGGGACAGTGCCTCTGGACTGGCAGACAGGGGTGGTGGTCCCCCTATTCAAAAAGGGGGACCGGAGGGTGTGTTCCAACTATCGGGGGATCACACTCCTCAGCCTCCCTGGGAAAGTCTATTCCAGGGTACTGGAGAGGAGAATTCAGCCGATAGTCGAACCTCAGATTCAGGAGGAACAATGCGGTTTTCGTCCGGGCCGTGGAACACTGGACCAGCTCTATACCCTCCGCAGGGTGCTCGAGGGTTCATGGGAGTTTGCCCAACCAGTCCACATGTGTTTTGTGGACTTGGAGAAAGCATACGACCGTGTCCCTCGTGGCATTCTGTGGGAGGTGCTCCGGGAGTACGGGGTCAGAGGCCCTCTATTAAAGGCTGTACGGTCCCTGTACGACCGGAGCAGGAGCCTGGTTCGCATTGCCAGCAGTAAGTCAGACCTTTTCCCAGTGCATGTTGGACTCCGGCAGGGCTGCCCTTTGTCACCGGTTCTGTTCATTATTTTTAATGGACAGAATTTCTAGGCACAGCCACAGGCCGGAGGGGATCGGGTTCGGGAGCCGCTGGATCTCATCTCTGCTTTTCGCAGATGATGTGGTCTTGTTTGCTCCTTCGAGCCAGGACCTCCAGCATGTCCTGGGGCAGTTTGCAGCCGAGTGTGAAGCGGGTGGGATGAGAATCAGCACCTACAAGTCCGAGGCCATGGTTCTCGACCGGAAAAAGGTGGCTTGCTCCCTCCGGGTTGGGGGAGAGCTCCTGCCTCAAGTGGAGGAGTTTAAGTATCTTGGGGTCTTGCTCACGAGTGAGGGAAGCATGGAGCGTGAGATTGATAGGCGGATGGGTGCAGCGGCCGCAGTAATGCGGTCGTTGTATCGGTCTGTCGTGGTGAAGAGAGAGCTGAGCCGAAAGGAGAATCTCTCGATTTACCGGTCAATCTACGTTCCTACCCTCACCTATGGCCATGAACTTTGGGTCATGACCGAAAGAATTAGATCCCGGATACAAGCGGCCGAAAGAGTTTCTTCCGCAGGGTGGCAGGGCGCTCCCTTAGAGATAGGGTGAGGAGCTCTGTCACCCAGGAGGAGCTCGGAGTAGAGCCGCTGCTCCTCCACATCGAGCTGAGGTGGCTCGGGCATCTGTTTCAGATGCCCCCGGGATGCCTTCCTCGGGAGGCGTTCCTGGCAAGTCCCGCCGGGAGGAGACCCCGAGGAAGACCCAGGACACGCTGGAGTGACTATGTCGCTCGGCTGGCCTGGGAATGCCTTGGGATCCTCCCGGAGGAGCTGGAGGAAATGTCCGAGATGGAAGTCTGTCCCTGCTCAGGCAGCTGCCCCCGCGACCCGGCCCCGGATAACGTGGAAGAAGATGGATGGATGGATGGAGAAACGACCGCACGACGACAATACACTGCATTAAATGGATCCAAATATAAACCGCCACCAAAAAGCCACAAATAATGCTCAGAACAGCACCAAACTTCAGCAACAGTACAAATAGGGTCTCAGCACATAGTCTGGGGCATTAAAACTCCACTAGCTTAGCTGGATTTCTACTGAAAAGCTGACAAAATTTACCACTCTTCTGCAGCAGCTTCCTGTTGACGGGAAGTCCCGATGACTCGATTACCGAGTGCAGTAGAGTTCCGCGGCTCATGGATGAAAATGTATGATTATGACTCCATGGAAAAGCAATCAAAGTTCATATGTGTCTTACCTGCCAGTTTATAACAGTTATTGTCGAGAGCGGACAGGGAAAAGAACGGAATTGAGCATTTCTAACCGCACTCGGTACTCGTCACATCGGGACTTCCCCGACCCGGAAGCTGATGGAGGAGAGTTGAAATCTGTTTTTAGCTTCCCAATAGAAAACCAGCTAAGCTAGCAGAGGTTAGATGCCCCAGACTATGTGCTGAGACCCTATTTGTACTGTTGCTGAAGTTTGGTGCTGTTCTGAGCATTTTTTTTTTTGGCTTTTTGGTGGCGGTTTATATTTGGATCCATTTAATGCAGTGTATTGTTGTCGTGCGGTCGTTTCTGAGGTTGATAACTCTGCTAACTTGATCTCTCGAGAGGGAGTCTAACACAGTTTCAAGGTGATTTAGACCATAGATTAAACTTACACCGGAATATCCCTTTAAGGCTGCAACAAATGATGAATTGATGACGTACCCTCCGAATCCATTTCATTTTTTATTACAATTTAGCTTACAATTGACATATTTATTAATAAATAAACTAAAAAATAAACTAATTCAACACAGGTAACTACTTTTGCTTTATTTCTTTGATGGCTCAGATGTATGTTCTAGTTGATTTTGTGTTTTCACCATTCGTATCTATACAACCAATGTGTTTGTGATTAAATTGTGTACAAGAGCACACAGTTCTTCATAGATCTAGCCTCTTAATTTTGCTTTCAAACTGCACCAGATTGATGCATTTCACTTTAAAATGTTTAAAAAAATCTTCTGGGGGAGCATGCCCCCGGACCCCCATAGAGGATCCGACATCCACCCACCACAGTCTCAGAAAATCCTTTGGGAAACACTCTGACAGCACGAACGTGACTCACGTTCTCAACAGGTCATTCGAGAACGTGGGACGCTGTCGCGCTGAGGACGTGATTCTCGTTCACGTACTGTGCTGAAAGTGGTGCTGTGTCACTCACTCACTCAGGGCAGAGGAGTTGATTCACGTTCAGTAACCGTACTGCTAAAATTAGCGCTGTGTTGCTAACATCTGTGTAGCATCATGTTAAATGATTTTACTGTGCACAGAGGACACTTTCACTGTGTAATAATTTTAGTGCATGTGTGGTGCCTGGCAAGCAGCACAACCACGTAACTGTCTGACAACGCCACCACCTGATGGTGGGCAGAGGGGACCCCTCAGTTTTCCTTTATATGTTGTGTGGCTATCTGTTATCTTCCCCGCAACAGGGACAGTTGACAATGAGGCAAATATGTATAAAAAGTAACAAATGTATTACATTTAGTATAAATACCAAACATTCAGTATAAAAGCAATACGTCTGGGATGATATGAATAGAATGTTTTAAAAGATAACTGGTTGGAACTCCTCACTCAGGAAAAGGTCGGACTGGCACGAGCAAAGATCCCTCTTCCTCCGGAGGCCCCTGGAGAGACCAGAAACAAGAGACAACAAACCCAACACCGGGACACACATGCAACACAGCAAACACTAAACACATAAAATATCAATACACCACTACAGTATATCACACCCTGTTGCGGTTATAGGTATACTACACACCACTACAGTGTCTCACCCGTGTGGTCACCCCGAGGAGAGGAGCAGTACACCCGTGCGAATCCGGCCTTATACAGAGACAGCCTAAGAAGAGAGCACATGTAAGAGAGGAGAACAACCAGCATCAGCGCATTTAAATTAATTCACTCAGAATTACAACTGACAATTGGCCCCAGAAACACACAAAAACAAAAGAAAGAAAAAGAACCAAAACAAGTTGAATTCACAAAGACCTATGATTTAACAGCAAAACAGTGGCTGGCCTGGTCCTTTCTTTGGCAGGTGCCCCCTACCACCACCACACAAACATAATATTCACATTTTTATTTATAACGTTGATATTGAAGCTGAATCCATGAAATGTTAACATTATAAGTTAGTGATTATTATAGGCTTCTAACTAACTTCTGAGTAAAGTTGTGGCCAGACAATTAACTAATCAATTATACCGTTATGATAAACATGTAAATGAACAAAATGCATAGAATTATGTTATGTGTTAACCATACAGTCTATGGTGTAAACGTACGTGTTTTTTAAGCTTTTTAATTAGGTGATTAACTAACTTCCGCTTGAGACTTCCGGTATGGATCGGATAAATGGTGGCTTTTATTTTGGTTTTATTTTGGTGATTAACCAACTTCCGGTTGGGACTTCCGGTATGGATTAGATATATGGCGGCGCCCTTGTCGGCCATCTTGACTGCAGATGGGTACTCTTGGGGGGAGCTTAGCTGAACTTGCTTCGTCTTCAATAAAACACAAACACTGCGATGGAGAGTCCAACACACACACTCACAGCACGTCCTCCGACAACAATTCACAGTTTGTTAGTGATAAAACACGACACTGACAACACACACAGTCCATTGTCAGCTGCTCGACGCCATTAACTCTCGGCTCCTTCTTCCTCGTCACTCACACTCTGGTCTACCTGGAAGTGTAAAAACTCTTAAAGGTCATGAACTCTCACACGTAATAAGAATTACTTTTCAACTTCTTTTAAAACATTCAGAACCCATGAAATTATATTTCAAAGTCACACATTTTAAACAGAAATTATTTATACATTTTAATATCTTATTTATCTCAAAATATTTAATGCAAATTTTAACTTCTTAACAACTGGCGTTTTATCTTTAACTTGATCTCAGGAGAGAAAAGAAAAAAAAGAACAAAGAATCTTTTTTACATAACATTGGCCATTGCTAATGACATACACAGTAATTAATCTAGCATACTTTCATTAAATAAATCAATTCAAGCTCAAATGTAAGGGTCTATAATTAGGCTATACTGAGCCTGATCTATTTATACCAGAGATTTTCTTAAAATGAAGTTAATACCTTTTAGAAAAATGTCACCTGGGGTAAAACTCCCCCTCACTGTATGAAAAGTGGGATTTTCGTCAGTATGCGGCACTGTAGATTGACGTGGAATTTCAGGTTTGCGGCAATTTGCAGGCAACACTGAAAACTGCCGTGAATTGTCGGAAATTGACGTGGGCCTTGCTTGGCAGTTGTCCCCCCATGACCCCCCTCCCCCTGATTCTAGGGGAGGCTTTAACATGTAAATGAAAATGCTGTGAACTATACAAATGCAAATCAGGGTAGCAGGGGGAGTTTTACCCCAGGTGACCTTTTTCTAAAAGGTGTTAACTTCATTTTAAGAAAATCTCTGGTATAAATAGATGAGGCTCAGTATTGCCTAATTATAGACCCTTATATTTTAGCTTGAATGGATTTATTTAATGAAAGTATGCTAGATTAATTACTGTGTATGTCATTAGCAATGGCCAATGTTATGTAAAAAAGATTATTTATTCTTTTCTCTCTCTCCTGGGAACAAGTTAAAGATAAAACGCCAGTTGTTAAGAAGTTAAAATTTGCATGAAATATTTTGAGATAACCAAGATATTAAAATGTAAAAAAAAAAAAAAAAGTATTTCTATAATTTCATGGGTTCTGAATGTTTTAAACGCAGTTGAAAAGTAATTCTTATTGCGTGTGAGAGTTCATGACCTGTAAGAGTTTTTACACTTCCGGGTAGACCGGAGCGTGAGTGACGAGGAAGAAGGAGCGGAGAGTTAATGGCGTCGACCAGCTGACAGAGGACTGTGTGTGTCGTCAGTGTCGTGTTTTATCACTAACAGACTGTGAACTGTTGTCGGACGACGTGCTGTGAGTGTGTGAGTTGGACTCTCCATCGCAGTCGAAGTGTTTGTGTTTTATTGGACACGAAGCAAGTTCGGCTAAGCTAGCTAGCAGGAGCTAGGCTAGCGGCCCGGCCATTGTCGAGAGGACGTCTGCGCGGACGAGAGGAGCTTTGCCGGGTCGCCACGGAGAATGTCGCCGACGGACGGAGCTTCGCTGCCGCAGAGGGACACGGAAGTTTATCGCTGCGGGCATTTTGTTTTCACAGACTAACCTCGCCTGATAACAAGGCCGCGACCTCCTGTTAGCTCGGAGCCACGTCTGCAAGTCCAGATTTACACGATGCCGATAATGACGCCATTGTGTGTAAGTAACTGTTACGGTTTTCTCCCTCGTTTAATTTTACTGTGACTTAATTCTTACCAGTCTTTTTAATTGTTTTCCAGCTGCCTGTGAGACATTACGAGACAGTACGCAGGACAACAAACAACCAGATCTTGCATCGCAGGCGGACGCTGTGAGGAGTTCAGCTCGGAGTCAGAACAAAGAGGGTAAGATTTATTAGATTAGATCCGTCTTTGGTCAATGTGACTATTATTCTATTAAATAATAGATGTGTTGTGTCCATACGCAGTGCATCGCGTAGTACTGATCGTCTTTATTGATTGTTTTTACAGCTGCTGGAAGCGAGCCAGAGTGCTAGCTGAGGATGAGGTGGACCTTTGGATATGCGCCGCCATGGACCTGATGTCTGAGGAGGAAGACGGCACAAGATGGCGGGTGTCTGAATGAATTGTGCGACCTTTGGCAGCCGGGAGCTCACCGAGCTCTTCGCCACACTGCTGTCACATGAGAGGCGATTCCGAAGTAGCAGCGCACCACAGACGTCTGCAGAAACAGACACTTCGCGGTGCTCTAGGATTTGGGCCTCTTGTGAGCTTCCCGTTTGTTGTGTGGGCAGATCATGCTTTGTACATGCTGTGTGTTTGTATTTGTGCTAATAAAACTCTTTGAATAAACAACTCCTTCCTGGCAAATGTTCCTTTCCTCAGTAAATGCATTCATGTAATTGGTGATATCATAAATATAAATGAGTGAATAAATCATATAAATATATAAAATATAATATTTATATATATTCCCACCGGGGTTTACATTTATAATGACCCAGGGTGACCAATCACGAGTGATTTTGCCTGTTTATGAGTAGTGGTTTCATCCAATACTGAGTGAGGATATTCAAGCCAGCCCACACATTCTCTGGCCAGGCGTGGTTTCGCTGCTATTCATATGCAAATTAGAGCCGTTCGCACATCCGGGAGCTCCACTGACGTCATGGTTCGTTTCCGACAATTTTCGGCACAGACAAACGCCACGTTCACAGCCTGTAAATTGACGTTAACTGCCGAAAATTAGGGAGATTTCCGGGCGTTTACGGGGCCGAAAATCCCACTTTTCATGCAGTGCCTGCTACCATGATTTGCATTTGTATAGCTCGCAGCATTTTCATTTACATGTTAAAGCCTCCCCTAGAATCAGGGGGAGGGGGGTCAAATCAAATCAAATCAACCTTTATTTATATGGTGCTTTTCATACAAAAAAGTGTCTCAAAGTGCCTTGCAGAAATGTACAGACAGCAGAAAAAGAGAAACATCAAATAAAATCCGGAGAAGAAAAAAAAAAATTGAAAGAACCCAACCCTCCCACCCCCACAGTCATGCACAGAAACATACACAAATACATACACACTTATACACACACTCACACATACGCACACAGACACACACACTCACACCCACACATACACTAGCTATCACTACAGAGACATGGCTGGGCAGCGAGACCTGAGGCGCAGAACTGCCAAGCAAGGCCCACGTCAATTTCCAACAATTAACGGCAGTTTTCTTTGTTGCCTGCAAACTGCCGCGTACAGTCGCAAACCTGAAATTCCACGTCAATCTACAGTGCCACATACTGACGAAAATCCCACTTTTCATGCAGTGTGATTGTGTACTATAGTCCGTGAACGCACCGTCCCTCAGTAAGTGAACATGAACCTCAAGGCTGAATCATGAACTGAATGACGGATCGTTTGGCTGCTTATCAGTTCAGGGAGTTGGAGAGCACTGAACGATTCGGTGAATGAATCTTTTGAACGAATCATTTTAATGAACGGATTCTAGCGATTCAGTACAGTAAAAAGACCTGCCGTTCCCATCACTAGTGTTTTGTGCTGGTCCTTGCAACCAACAACAGTGCCCTTCTCCTTGCGCTTGGACATGGTGATTTCAATAGCGTAATGGCGGATCTCCCAGATGGTAGCTGTACCTGGTGGATGGAGACACCGTGCGGTGAAGGGAGGGGCAGTGGGGTAGTCATATGCAAATGGACGGCCGACGACATGGACAGCCGCAGCAAATTTGACTCGTGTATCTGGAAACTGCAGGCAAGACCCCTTTAGAAATCTGTATTTCACTCAAAAAAGCACGGATAGTCTTTTTTCAAAGTTTCTAGGCGTGTGGCAGCACCATAGACCCACAATAACACCCCAAATCCCAGAAAAAGCAGTTTTTCATAATATGGGACCTTAAAGGATGTTATTAAGGCTTCAGATTACTGCCGCTTTTCTAGACTTCACTGTACTGGTTTAGAGGATCATGAAATCCAAGTTAAGCCATTCCAGGTGATCCTACTCAGCCAATCAAATCTGTGCATTCCAGGCAATAAACATTGTGGTGTAAAGCGAGTGACAGACAGAAAGACGAGTGAGTGATACAGGGAGAGAAGACAGAGAGACAGTGAGCCAGACTAACTACACGTGTCGTCAATAAGAGCCAATAAATGTTCCTCCAGATCCACTTGGATTTGTGTTAAGGAGTGCATGAGTGCAGTAGCTGAAACCTTACTTGAGGGGAAACAGAAACAGAAATGTTATTTTTGGAAAAATGAAGTACTTTATTAAAGATGAACAATTCTTAAAAAGCTATTTCCTTTATATTCACTATTTTATTTTAAATGCAGCGAATAAGAGAATAATACATATCTACAGTATTATATATCTGTATAATTAAATGCTAAGTGACTATAAATTTTGTCTAAATGTTTTTAGAAATGTTCTTTTCATTCGATTTGACAGTCAGTTTTTGATTACATGCATATGTTGATACAACTAGGCTACTTCAACTTATATCAAACTGATTCAAATGTGGAGACTACTCGGTATTGGCAAGTACACAAATGAAAATACTCGTACTCGTAAATGGTATCGGTGCACCCCCAGTTACTAGATGATGCTATTACTAGATATAACATCTATTTTACTTGGCTATTACTTGGTTAAATCCAGTAATTAGTGCGTAATTAACGGCCTGGAATTTAAAGGATAACCAAAAATACTTCTGATAAATCAGAAACGATTCTGATTTTAAATACTATCTTTGTTATAAATTGAGAAAAAAAAAAAAAAGATTTTTATTTTTTTATATATAAATGGGATATTCCGGTGTAAGTTTAATCCATGGTCTAAATCACTGTGAAACTGTGTTAGACTCCCTCTCGAGAGATCAAGTTAGCAGACCGCTAATTTACTGAGTTTTATCAACCTCAGAAACGACCGCATGACAACAATACACTGCATTAAATGGATCCAAATATAAACCGCCACCAAAAAGCCACAAATAATGCTCAGAACAGCACCAAACTTCAGCAACAGTACAAATAGGGTCTCAGCACATATAGTATGGGGCATCTAACCTCCGCTAGCTTAGCTGGATTTCTATTGGGAAGCTAAAAACAGATTTCAACTCTCCTCCATCAGCTTCCGGGTCGGGGAAGTCCCGACGCGACAATTACCGAGTGTGGTTAAAAATGCTCAATTCCGTTCTTTTCCCTGTCCGCTCTTGATAATAACTGTTATAAACTGGCTGGTAAGACACATATGAACTTTGATTGCTTTTCCATGGAGTCATAATCATACATTTTCATCCATGAGCCGCGGAACTCTACTGCACTTGGTAATCGAGTCGTCGGGACATCCCGTCAACAGGAAGCTGCTGCTGCCTTTAAATAAATTAAACAAGCGACATAAATGAATGAATGAATGAATTAATAATTCAATTAATTTGTGTCAATAATTGTCAAGCACAGGTGGTGGGAGGGGGCCCCCAAATCAAATTCTGCTTAGGACCCCTAAAAGGCTTGGGCCAGCACTGACAGACACCATACAGATTAAACCTGACTTTAACTCTAAATTGGTAGGCCCTGGCTGATTTTAGAATTTGGCAGAATTTCCATATCTGTTGTCATTTAACATACAGTTTGAGGAGGGTAATGATGCTTGGCAGGTCAGAAATGGCTGACTGGCTGTCTCGCTGTTTGAACAGTTCCATTGTCCTGTTTGACCTGCTGTGAGTTTGTTTTAATTTCATTGCAGAAGTATTTTACATATTGTGGCTGAAGCTGTGATACAAAACTGACCTGCAGAATAGAAACCACATTATCTGCAACTTTCTGACATCCAGCCTTTCTCTCTTTTTGTCATCATTGTTGAGGATGCGACCATCTTGTTTGAATAGACTTTGTTGGAATTGTCAGCGGACAATGTAACATTCTGTGCAAGCTTCAAGTGGAAAAATGATCCACATAGTGTGAGCAAAACAGTTGTTGGTTCTTGGGGGACAGAAAATCAAATTAAAATGTAAAGCCAACTTAGCCTTAGCTTGTCAGCAGGGATCTGCTCCCATTTAGACACAAAAGCATCAGTGAGGCCAACACACGCTCTCACTCTCACCTCATCAAACAAGGCAGCTTGGTCAGTGGCCTGAAGTTCTGTTTTGCTTGTGCAGGCTCTTTGTGAGGTTTAGGAGAAGACCAAACTTTGGCTGAAATGAGATTTTAAATAAATTCAGTTACATCCAATACGTAACTTACCTTATGTAAGTCACTTGACTTACAAAAAGTACCTGTAACAAATGTCCTCGACACTTGGTCACACAACAACCTGTCCTCATCAGAAAAACAACCATATTGATAAAAAAAAAGAAAGCAGCTTGTTTATGTTGTAACACATGTTTATGTTTATTGTTAAGCGACAACCTCTAGTACTAATAAATACATCTGGAGAGGAGGGGGAAAAAGTCTGTATAGGCAGGAGGTTAGGGAATTGACATTCAAGTTCAACAACATTCAGGGGACAGCTGTTCGTGTCCAGTGTGGAACCAGAAATCATCATCAAGTTCAGAATTAGAATGGTTTTATTGTCAAGTAAGTTGTCAAGTCACAAAAGAGGAATTTGCTGTTGCATGTAGGTGCAAAACAACAAACAATACTAAAATAAATAAAATGTATGATATGATAATATAAATATGAATATAAATAGAGATGAAAAATTGAAAAATATAGAATAGACAATGACTTATGAATGGACAAAAATATAAACATATAAAAAAAAATGTATGTCTTGCCAACATAGTAAACTTACTACCATAGTGAAATGATAGCAAACACGTAACACAATGTAAGTTAGCTTGATAACATAGGTACATTTGTAAGATAAGTTAAATAGGTAACATATTCCTAAACCTAATCAAACTTTGAATATCTCTATATAGAAAGAAGATCCTCAATAGGGTGCCTTTACCATCCTTATCTGAGGAACAAAGGGAAATATTAAATGCAGTAGTTTCTGAGGAAGAAGGCCGTGGGGCCATAGCCTCCCTTAAAGGGATATTCCAGCGTAAATTTAATCCATGGTCTAACACACCGTGACACTGAGTAAGACCCTCCCTCGAGAGATCAAGTTTTCTGACCGCTAGCTCATGTAGTTTTAGCAACCTCAGAAAAGATGACATGATAACAATACACTGCAGTCTATGCCTCCAACCAAGAAACCACCATCAAAAAGCCACTCATAGCCACAAATAATGCTCAGAACAGCACCAAACTTCAGCAACAGTACAAATATGGTCCCAGCACATAGTTCGAGGCTTCAAACATCTGCTAGCTTTGCTGGATTTCTATTGAAAAGACAACACAACTCACCACTCTCCTACAGCAGCTTGCTCATTGTGGGGAAGCCCTGAGTCAATTACCGAGTGCAGTTAGAAATGACCAATTCCGTTCTTTTCTCTGTCAGCTCTCAATAATAACTGTCATAAACTAGTAGGCAAGACACATATGAAATTTGATTGCATTTCTATGGAGTAATAATTATGCATTTTCATCCTTGAGCTGCATAACTCTACTGCACTCCGTAATCAACTCGTCAGGTGATATTTATTTGATGTACTGGTAAGGTTTGGGTTTGGGGCAGGGTTTCGTAAGTGGGTTAGAACGCTTTGCAACTCTCCACAGACTTGTGTCATCACCAATGTCAAACAATCATTGTCTTTCCCATTATGTAGGGGGCACAAAGCAAAGCTGCCCTCTAGCTCCCCTGCTCTGTGCACTATTGCTCGATTATCTAGTTCATCATTAGGCATCACCAAGATGTGCATACAATGAAAGATGGGGGAGCAGGTCAATAAATCACACTTTATGCGGATGACATCTTGTTGTTTTGATCAAAATCTGAAATATCAATACTGGCTAGTGCTTCTGCTATTCGTGAGTTCAGGTTCACATTTTTTGTGACTGCTATGTAAATGCAGCCCTGGGCGGCTGCTTATATTGCCCATATGAGGAACCACCCCTGCCTGGCCCTATGTTCAGTCGGTTGGAGAAAATACCTGAGGTACAGTTAAAGTCCGTGTAAAGCGGCAAAAAAATTGTGTTATGAGTTTGTCACACCAAAGAAACATGTATCATTGACCACTGAGCCAAATATGAAAGATTAAAAAAATTGTTAAGTATATAAAATAAGGTCTCAAAATCATGGAAAAACAAGCACTTCTTTCTGCTGTGAAACGCTGGGGGCGTGTCAGTTAGAGGCGCTGGAACCACGCCCATGCGGCGGGGGCTACACGTCATGTTAATGACGTCGGTGTCTCCCCAGGTGTTCCCCAGGTGTTCCCCTTGTCTATCTAAACCCGTGGACAGTTTATAATCATATAGATGCTGTTATAACGTGTAGTGATTGAGATCCTGACCCACTAAACATCCTGGAAAGTGACGGAGTTAAGTTTTTCGCGCTAAATTACATAATTATACATAATCACCATCAGTAAACAGGACGCTGTCTGACTCTGTCACTCGCGGGGACGGAGGCTGTTTTCTGGGGGACAGTTTCCTGTAGTCTCGGTCAGGAGGGCTGGCGGCCGCGGTGATTTATTTTCGTCAAACACTCGGTGAGTTAAACACTCTTGTGACAAACGTGACAAACGCTGTTTTCTGAGCAGAAATGTGAGGAAGAGTCGGGAGGACAGGGAGGGGACGGACAGGAGGACAGACGCTTCTCCACATACAGCTGTGGTATTTGTTTTCCTCATATAAGTTGGTAAAGACAGTTATAGTTACTACGTTACTTTTGTTCGGTCATGTAACGTTGCTTTGTGGGACATTTCTCTGTATTTAGTTGAGTGAAGGACCTGTGCAGTTATCAGACTGTCAGACCGACACGCCCTTGCTCCGCGCCTCCGGATTATCTGTTCACACTGGGACGGCTCACCAATAATGCGACCCTGATACTACCGCCACATACTGCCGGTGGGACCCGCCGTCAGCGGGACGGAGAGGGTCAGCGGCGGCGCGGTCACATCATGCCGGTGGGACCCGCCGTCAGCGGGACGGAGGGTCGGCTGCGCCGCGGCCACATCAAGCCGGCGGGACCCGCCGACAGCGGGACGGAGGGTCGGCTGCGGCGCGGCGGCCACATCATGCCGGTGGGACCCGCCGTCAGCGGGACGGAGGGCCGGCTGCGGCGCGGCCACATCATGCCGGTGGGACCCGCCGTCAGCGGGACAGAGGGTCGGCTGCGGCGCGGCGGCCACATCATGCCGGTGGGACCCGCCGTCAGCAGGACGGAGAGTGTCAGCGGCGGTCAGCAGCGGCCACATCTCCGGCGAGAGGAGAGGATGCAAGCCGGGGACGGAGTTGACCAGCGTCAACGGACTCCCCCGTTTCCATACGTTGTCATCCGAAGGAAACTTAAATAAGCTAACAGCGCCGTCACCCTGCACACTGTGGCATCCAGGAAAGATGCAGAGGATGTGGAGGAGACATGGCTGGTTAGCTGACTGGTTGGCTGGTTAGCTAGCTGCAAACTATTGTAAGCAATGCTATCCAAGACTGGAGAGTGAGTGGGAGAACCGCTGAAGCTGACGCGCTAAACGTATTTATACCACTTCCGCAGCAGGGCGGGGTTTATGCAAATCATATGGCCGCGTTACGTAACGCGGCCATGATTTGCATGATTTCTGACCCGCCCATTAAATCCTGAACACAGAAATGTTGAAAAACTGTTTGTGAGCCTAGCTCCAAAATTAAATTCTACATGGCCGAATGGCTTTTACATGTTTTAAGTAAACACATTTATGACCTGTTTAATGTGTTTAGAAGAAAATGGCTGATTTTGGTTTACACGGACTTTAATCTGCTGTTCAGGCCTTCTCAGAACATCAAACCTTGGCAAGACGAGATCTTCACTAGCGTTTCCTGCGTGCATGAAGACAAAGTGTTGATGTTCTCACTCGAAGTGAGATTAGGAAGCTTTACTGAACTGAGTGAGCTTCTATTTTTGGTTATTTCTTGCTAAATTCCTGAAAAGGTGGTTTTACAATAATAATAATAATAATAATACATTTAATTTTCATAGCGCCTTTCAGGGTACCCAAGGACACTTAACAAAATGGAACAAACAAAAAAAAGAATAAATGGATAAACAAAAAATACATAAAAGATAAAAATAGAAAAGCTGATTGATTTGGCTGGATCTAGAGCTGATAGGCCTTATTAAAAAGATGGTTTTTTAAGTCTCTTTTGAAAGTCTCCAGAGAAGTCTGTTTGCGGATTTCAGCTGGGAGAGTGTTCCAGAGATCTGGGGCTGTCACACAGAAGGCTCTGTCACCAAAGGTTTGTAGTTTGGTGTGAGGGATGGAGAGCTGGTGTGTGCCTGATGAGCACAGCATCCGGGACTTTTATCCTGTTGCTTTTTATTGCAGTTATTGCATGTTTAAGAGTCTTATCTCAACTTCATGTAGCACTATACTGCTGTGAAATGGTAAAGTTGGTAATGGTAAAGACGTGACCATTATATGCAGCCATACTCATCAATACTGTGCCAGTACAACATAAAGGGTACTTCTGTGTGTAATTTCAGGTTGAGGGACAGCTTTGGTTGACTAGGAGAATTCTCTGCTGGGACTGGATGGATGCACTCTTATTTTTTACTGTTCTTATTTTGTTTATATTTCAAATGTGATTATGAATATTATGTTGAAATGTGAAACATTTTCTCTTGTGAAAAATCAATAAAAATCTGTATATAAAAAATAATTTAATCAACTCAGATTCAAGTTGCTCACAAATGACAAATACCGTAAGTACTCATCAGTTACTCCAATTTAAGTCTGAACTAAGAAATTGTGAGAAAATGCAGGGAAAGTCTTTGTTGTGAACTTTTTTTACACACATTCACATTCATACCAGAATTAAGACACACACACACACGCACACACACACACACACACACACACACACACACACACACACACACACACACACACACATACACACACACACAGTTTTCACATGACTTTTAATAATGGTGTCAACAGAAGCCATGGTGACAGTGATGGATGGGGGTGGGACCTATGGAGGCCAATGGAATGACCTCTCCACCAATGGGAAGCCAGCCAAGTGACCTTTGGACCAATCACAGCACTTCCAGGTCAAATGTGACCAGAGGGCGAGGACCAAGACAATCAGTCCATCTGGGAATGAATGGATGGAGAAGAAAATAGACAGACAGACAGACAGACAGAGACAGAGAGAGCTCCTCCTCCTTTGCAGGAATTAATGATGTAATCGTGAATAAAAAGCTGTGTAACATGTGTTGATACTGATCATTATGTATGTATTTGTCTACAAAATACCAGTGGTGCCATTGCTGAGGCTATAGACTAACTTTACTGATAACACAAATTTAACTGAATCAATTCTGAATGTCTTAATGTGAACACAAACTGTATCTACTTTTTCGATACATGATCAAAACTTAAAATAGTTAAGCTTTTGGATGTTAACTAGCTGTTTAAATGGCTGGCTTTAAAAACTGTCCAGCTGTCCTTGTGAAGAAATACAAAATTATGATTAATTAAGCCCTTATTGCTCAATAAATCTTTATAAAATCTTGAGATGCTGTTCAAAGACCAATTTAACCTTACTGTCTCAATGATAGCTTTTTAAACACATATCGAAGCTCTGATTCTGTCAAATGATCAAGTTAAGCTGCCCTGCTCAACAAACACAAACTTTTACAAACTGTCTGAGTGCAATGGCTTTACAGACTAGAATCTTCTTTAATTACTTTCTCAAGAAATAAGACATACACCACAGACATTTGTAAACACCTTTCCACATAATGACACTTTAGTAACTAAATAGTCACAGGAACAAAGGACCCAGAGGACCTACAGTCAGTATCTGAACAATTTCTGCATTGTGATTTGTGCTTCACCTAGCCACACTGATCAGGAAAAAACAAGAACCATGAACAGAAGAGTTTGTTTGAGACACAAGTTTTGCAAGTAAAATAGTAGCTAATCTGTCTAATCTGTTACATCTTCCCACGGCACTTTTGGACTAACGCATCTTCTAATGCTGTTTTAAGGTTTTTGTTATAACTAGTTAGCTGATAACAGCAGCTTTTTGCTTATCAGAAAGTCTAACCGCATACCACTTTATTATATGGGTTGACTGAAATGTTTGCATTTTTTCACAATTCAAGTTGAATTCTCCATGCATATGCATGGGAAGGTATTTACATTTAATGTTATAGAGACTCATGCATTTAAATGGGAGACTGCAGGTTTGAATCCTCAGACTGCTTGTAACTGATGACTCATTAAGGCATGCTAACTGTTAAGGCCTAATGCCCCCGAGCAAGGCACTTCAACTCTAAACTGCTCACCAGTGACGAGTTGTGGATGGCTGCTTAAAACAAACATATCTGTATGTCTGTGTTGGTGGGAAAATGAGTTTCAGCACACAGCCATGTGTTAAACATTACAACCAATCAGAGGGGGTAATACGCACACGCATACAGATTAAGTAGGCAAATCACGGCACGTGAACTGCAGCACAGTCAAAGTGATGGATAGATGCTGGCCGGGACTACTTTCCTGCTTTCCATTCCACATCAGGCATATGGAAACCACACTAACGCACACACACCGCGCACGCGCACACACACACACACACACACACACACACACACACACACACACACCTACACACACACACACACACACATCTGTTTATTTATGGCCAGTGTCAAGTGTCTGAGATTGATTATAAATGAACACTGGCTCATGATTAGCTTGAACATGATGGTTTGTGTGTGTGTGTGTGTGTGTGTGATATATGCCTCTCAAAGAGTTGTAGGTTCATGATTGACTCTAGCACTATGTTTATGACTTTCTGTGGTAAATGTATGTGTCTGTATGTGTGTGTGTGTGTGCGCGCGCGCATGTGTGTGCAAGTGGGTGTAATATGACATAAGAAGAGATGCAGACCTCAGCCTTTAACAAGTGGTTGCAATTAGATGTATTTTGGTCATAAATTTCACAAACAAACACAGACACACATAGAAGTGCACACATGGCAGATCAGCTTGTCCTAAACACATATCTGCACATATGCACAGATTTTTCAATTACACTATCAAGAGCCACCCTCATTGCTATCATCATCATCATCATTATCATCATCATCATTATCATCATCATCATCATCATCATTTGAATCGCTCAGGTTACTGTTTGTGTTTCCCTGTAGTTATAATATGCTTATGTATCAAAAGAAGTTATTAATTTAAACTCTGTAACTTTGTTTGTCTGATGTAAAATACAATTATTATTGGTTATTGCACATCATCATCATTATCATCATCATACTTTAATTTTATCAAGATTAAATGTTGCATATGTGCATACCGATGAGTGAATTGTGTAGCTCTGCAAAGCAGAATCCACAGTGTGAAGTCAGAAATCATAGCATGTAGCTAAGGCAGAGGATAGTGTGGAACTGGATTTTTACCATGCAGAATAATGACAAACAACAAAAAAATTAGCAACTATTGTCATTAAAGGAATATTTCAAGATTTTGGGAAAAATGCTCATGATTGTTGTCCGTCTGTGTGCTAAAGAGCTGTAATATTCTATATTTTTTTGTCTTATCAACTTGGTCTCTGTAGCCTATTTGGTTTAGATCCAACATACAACTTCTTGCTGTTGTGAGCTCACTCGAGCATCAAACATATGCATAATTTGCCTTCTGTTTGATACATTTACAGTGGCGTGCTGTTTTTGGAAGAATTTGGAAGAATTTAAAAAAATAAATCATAATCATAAATCATAAATCATGATACACTTTTAAGGCAGCGCATCCGCATATGTAAATGACTGGATGGGCTGATTCATTGGTAGTGATTCTCGAAACGACATATATCACTGTTCTCAAAAAAACATGACTGTTACAGTGTACCAGTGGGCATGTTTACATGACCACAATAATCCGATTACTGTACAATAATGATACAAATCTGATTTGATGTGTTTACATGCACTTTGTTTTTGTTTTTTTAATTAAACATCCTGTCAACATGACATCGCTTACCATGACATCTCTGTCAGTCAGGGCTGTCCTTATGTGCCATTTGTTAGTTTGCAAAACATGCAAAGTAACATTTTCCTTCTCCACCCGCTCACATTGTAACAAGATCCATCTGCTCCTACATTTTTACACATTCGCAGATGTAAAAGAACAAAAGAAACCGGATTAACAATACATGCCCCGAATAAAATAGAACATTGTACATCGTATTATAATGAATAAACTTAAATAATATGGTAAATTAGATAATAACTGGTTTATAAGTTTGCATGTTAACATGCTCATTGACAGGCGTCATTGATGGGACCTTTGTTTTGGGCTCACTCTTTAGGTTGTTGGTGTTTTTGAGGAAAATATTGTGGTTCAGGTTTAAATAGCTATGTTACTTCTGTAACCCCAGTTATGTACGTGATGTAACATCACTATCAAGTTAAAATAGATCAAAATGTACAAATGGTTTCACACTAGACATGAGCAGCAGTCACTTGGTTAAAAATCTTAAGATTGGCCTAACCATCCATCCCCGACCTCCCCCCTCAGCAACCTTTTTTAATGCTACTTCACCTGACTTCCTCATACAGGAGATTTAGTCAGCCACCAGAGTTTACCACCTAACAAGAAATGTCAGTATGGATTGTAATAAGCTGCTTTCACAGTTGACCTGTATGGCTGTTTTTGAGAGGGACCCAGTGAGCTTCGGGCTGATTGTCACAGACTGGAAGGGTGGACAGACTAACACATTTTTGATTAGGCGACTGAAGTGGGATTCGTTGACAGTAAGATAAGAAAATGTGTCTCATCCTTCAAGTCAAGATCCTTATGGATCCCACTGCTTTTCTTGCTAAGACCCACCCTTCTGTGCTTGTGATGGCTTACTCTAATAGTCTTACCCTAACCATAGCCAATCTTACTCCACGTGATCAAGCCAATCAACAAAGGCAACCAATCAGTGGCTAAGTAGGGTGGATCTTATGACAAGAGAAGCAGTGGGGTCCATAATGTCCCTTCAGTAACACAGATGTAGTCAGGAATGATTAGCTTAGCTTAGCATTAAGACCAGCTGTATGTTGTATCTTAATTCATTTCACTTGCTTGTCTCCATATTTTTTTCCCTTGCGCTGAGATAAATGGTTTTTTCTGTTGCTAACTGTGATGGCATGTATTAGGTGCAACACAGTGTGTCATTCAAAAGCCTCTGTATGTGGTTTCAGGGCATTTTCCTGATGTATAATAGTCTTGTCCCTGCTCCTGACGATTGTTCACCAAGAAATAATTCCAGCCAGTAACTTTCAGTATTTTTTATTTTCATTATTTCTTTTATGTGTATGTATAAAACAAATAAAAATATGTTACAAAGAAAAGGCTCAATTTTAAATGACAGTTTAATTTTTGAGGTTGTAATTGAAGAGGCAGTGAAAATATTGAAAATTGAAAGAAAAATGGAAGTCAGTTTAAGTGTAAGTTCTAAGGGGAAATGTCTGGAAGGTTGTAAAGAGCTGAATGAGTTGAAAAGCACTGAATTATCAGTTAAAGGGCTGGTGATAAATTGAGCTAGAAGTGTTACTTGAAGTGGAAATTTTGAAAAAAGCAGAATCCGTTTAGGCACATACACTGATGGACACCAACAGTTTAATTGTTGGTTAAAGTGTTGGCAGTTAAAGTAATGTTTGTATGAAGGTTTTGGAAGAGCTGAATATTCTTTGCTGATCAGGGGTTATGCTCCTGAGAAAAGTGTAACATTAATTTCACAATAACTAGATGAATGCAGTTGAAATGTCTTTTGATGAGAAAGTCAGGTAAACAGAGGTAGTTCAAAAGACTGAAGTGCACATTGTGAGCAGTTGAAGTATAAAATGTAAGTGTCAATTTACATCAGCTTGAAGCAGCTGGAAGTCTTAATTTTTGTTACCTTGTCCAGGCTGTGCTGCTCAGCAACAACAGTGCATGCACAAATGTAGACACACACCAGACGCAACTGCGAGGTGGTGGAGGCAACTCCCACACACTCCACCCAGCTGCCATCACATTGTCAGTCAAAGTCTGCCATGACCAATCAGAGAGGCCTGTCACTCCCTCTTTGTCCTGGACAGCCTTTGGTCATTTTAGACAGACAGCCATTCACATTCATGTGTGTGTGCATGCGTGTGTATGTGTGTGTGTGTGTGTGTGTGTGTGTGTGCATGCGTGTGTGTTTATGTGAATGTGAGTGAAAATGTTTTATGTGTGTGAATGCCACTGTGTTTGACAATAACTACTGTGTGCTTGTCTCTGTGTTTGTGCAAGTGTGCGTGTAGGCTATGCATGCATGTGTGTTTGCGTGTGTGTGAGTGTGTGTCTGACAGAGATTGGTCAACATTTGATCAAAGCTGGCGCCACCGTTGTCTCAACAATACATAGCAACATCATGGTAACAACATTGCAATGAAGAATTTGACCAATTTTCCATAAACCACTCCCCCTCTGTTAACACACACACACACACACACACACACACACACTCAAACTTGCCAAAGATTATATATTATACTGGTTTGGTCAGTTTTACTCCTGTACTTGCATCCAGACAGTTTCATGTGAGCTGAAATTACATTGCTGAGCAGAATGAGGAAGAGCAATAACTTCAAAACTGTAACAGTTTTCTGCAACTGCACTGAGAATTATCTTTTTTTTGTTTAGGTGAACAATTCCAGTAAAAGATGGTCCAAATAGCAAGGTCGACATCCTCAAACATCATCTGGGTTATTTTGTTAAACTTTAGAAGAGTCACCGAGAGCCATGTTATGACATTATACAGCTTATTAGTAGTGAGTAGTGCTCTGTGTATGTCCCATGTAGTCAACTGAAGTTATTTAATGTTATAGTTGACTTGTCAGGTCCAATGCAGGTTGTCCAACAGTAAAAGTAAAAAAAGAAAGAAAGAAAGAGAATCCTGTACATGAGCCAGAGTTAGAATGTGATCTGTCAAAATGTGATCTGCAATGCATATGATGTCCCCAAGGTTTTGATTTGCACATCTGGACCTCTTTGCACATCTTGAACTGCTTTGATTTGACCATTTGTTGACAGTCTCTTCAAGATTTCAAAATACATTATTCATTTAATTCACATTATACAACATAAGATTGTATGATCAAATTCCATTTTAGTTCCAAATACCACTCACAAAAAAAAAACTATCCAAACAAATTAATAAATTATCAAGTCATAAAAAAATTAAGCTTTCATGGTGACCTGTTAAGGAAAAATGAGTAAGTCTCACAGCTCGAGGAATGAATCTGCTCTGTAGTCTTTTGGTATGGCAGCAGATGCTTCTGTATCTGTTGTCAGATGGCAGCAGGGTGAACAGACTGTAACTGGATTTGGTGTTGTATTTTAGCATCCTTTTGATAGGAAGCAACGGTGGCATCCATGGTCCCTGGTCCAGACACTAGTGAGTAAAAACATTTTAGGAAGCAAAATTCTAAATGAATTGATTACTGAGCCCAGGGCAGTTGGGCCAGTGCAATGCCATATTTTTGGTTGGACACACAATCACACAAGCTGCTATAAACTGTTCTGTACACTATTAATGAGACACACACTGAAGAGAGATTGCTATCCCTAGATGTAGACTGGCTTTTTGCATCACCTAGTGGTTAACAGTAGGAAGTGCATGAATTAAAAACAAAAACAAAACAGTTATTTTCACATGCAAATGTGTATATCAGTAGCAGAAATATTGGAATTTGTATATTGATAAAATGTTAATTTTTGTTTACTTTAATTGTACCAATTACAAGATGTGGCACTGAATGACTGTTCAAACTGAGATTTCATTTGAAAGGAAACAAAAATCTTATTTTCAGTTTTGATGCTTTGAATGAGAATGAGCTATAAACAACAGAGCAAAGAAAAATGACCTCAGAATCCATTTCCACACAGAAGTTTTTCAAATCTTAAATTTGGACTCAGGCAATGGGCTTCATGACATGTCTTCTTATGTCAGTGCTAAACAGTTCTTTTTGAACTTACAGGAAAAACATCAGTATGAGCTGAAGAGATTTGGTTTGTAGGACATAAAAAAGTCAGAGTTCATCTCAAGAACTACTGTGCTTTCAGGCTTTAACACCAGCCTCCCCTCCCTCTTCTCTATTTTCACTAACTTGTCTCCATATGTTTACCCTCACACTGAGATAAATGGTTTTTCTGTTGCTAATTGCGGTGGCGTGTTTTTCTGTTGGCTGGTTTTGGGTTTCTCCAATCAGAGCTCTGAGATCCTGTATGGAACCCGTTTGTTTTTTCAAGTACAGGGGCATCATTTATAGTGTGTGTGTGTGTGTGTGTGTGTGTGTGTGTGTGTGTGTGTGTGTGTGACCCATTTTTGCTGTCCCATGGGTCAAAAATGTATCACCAAGTGCAACACATTCTAAAGAATTATGACTATTTTCTAGACCCTGTAAATGAAGTTAGAACTACACTTACATTTTGACTTAAAGGGGCACTATGTAGTTTTAGAAAATAAATCAAAAAACTCACGTTTAATTAATTACAATATGAATGAGGTAGTAATACAAACTCAGAGATATGTATTTCTTCAATCGGTGAATAAACAAGCTGTTCTCAGAGGAAAATAAGGTCCCAGAACACTAGAAAGGTGGCAGGGTCCGCCACATTTAAACAAAGTAAAACAGTATTAAATTGCGTTGTCCTTTAAGGTCAGTTTGTTTATTCAGTCATGAAAACAGAGAGAGTTTGATTATATAATTTGTTTAAGAAGAAAAATAAAGTTTAAGTTTCACAGTGTAGAATTATGTACGGTATTAGGGTTTCGTAGCATGATGCGTAAGCTGACTGAAGCCAAGGAGTGTCATGTGTATGCACATGGGAAGGTGTTGTAATACTGAGTGATTCAACACAGAGGACTTCCCTCAAGATGGTGGCATAAGAGGCCCGTTGGGTCGCTCCAGCAAGAACCAAATGATATTTATTTAGTTATTGCTTATTTCAAAAATAGGGGTGCAGCCCAGAGGCCATGTGTTGTGTTACTCCTTCAAAATCTGACGGAGGAATGATGGGGGTTTGGCAATGAGGCCCAACTCTGTTTAGCCTAAGCATTTCAACAAATGATGGACTATTTCTCATCTTTCATTAACTACTGATGTTACTTAACTTCTGAAGCCAGCACTGGTTTCTAGGGGACACTGGAGTTTAAGGTTGGCATCAAATAAGATTGCCAGGTTAGCTTAAATTGCTGATGTTTGAAGAGGTTTTTTGGAAATTCTTTTAGAGAGAAAAGTCGGAAGACTCTACATATGCACTTATTGTTTTTTTGGTAATCAAGAGTTTCTCGATTAGAAAGCAATTGCATTTTCCCCCAAAAGGTCAAACTGTTACTTAAAGGAGGTTTTCAGTGGGTACTTCTGGGAATCCGTAGAGGTTTACTGGGATTCTTTGGGGATCTCTGGAGTTTTCTGAAGGCCATGGCTGTTGGTTGTGGTTTGCAGTGACTCTTCTGCTGTCACTTGACTCTTTATGGTGTTTAAGGCTTGGCGTTTTAAAGGTGCTAATTAATTTTTACAGCCAGGCCTCCAGCTGGAGCCTGCTATGGAAAAATAACTTAATTACATTTCCACGTCAAATTAAAGGTGACGGTTTGCAGGCAGAACATGGCCATGCAGAGACAAGCCTAATGGAAAGCTGAAACGTCACAGTAATGACACTGTAATGTTACACCTTTGCTTTAGGAATAAAACTTATGTCATGCCACACGACATAACAATATTACACCAACAGAGACAGAACAATCACTCACGAGAGTTCATAAAGCACTTAGTCAGCTCTCACACCAAACTGTTGTCAAATGTTACCTTGGCTCATCGCCCCTTAATGGCCAGGACATGTAGTCATGCCTTTACAATAGTACAAGGATATTACAATAATATAGGTGTCAGAGGCGTGATTTCAATGTAATATTATCTGGCCTACAGGGAGTATTTGAGTTATTTTTCACCATTTTTCACCTAAAATCATACAAACAGCAAGCAGCCAGTATTGTAATCCAAACACTTTATTTATGCTCCACCAAAATAATGACTGTCTTTGTTTAAAAGCTGTAGATTGTTGGTAATTCACACACACACACACACACACGCACACACATACACACACATATGCACATTGCCTCTCTCTCTCTCTCTCTCTCTCTCTCTCTCTCTCTCTCTCTCTCTCTGTGGTGTCTCTTTATCATTTTTCATCCCTCCCACTTTCTCTCTCTCTTTCACATTCTCTATGCCACTCTCTCTTCCATGTTCCTGTTTTTTTTCTGTGTCTCTCTCTCCTCTCATCCAACCCACACTCAGTGACATCACAACTCAATTACCCAATCACCAGTTTGCCAATCTGTCACTGTCAAAGTCCTGGCCAATCTACCGCTGTATTATAATTCTTCCCAGCCAATGGCAGTGAGTGTGGCTCTGCTTGTGCAGTATATAAACCAGGCAAACAATATAAACCAGGCGTTTTAACACACATGATGACAGAGGGAATATATGCTGATAACTTTATGCCATGCACACATAAAAGGAAAGCAACTGTCTCTATCCTGCTGAAGTAAAACAAACTCAGAGCTTATCAACAGTAAGTGCAAGTACATGTAATAGAGCAGTTCTGAGACCCACCCATTACATTTGATTAACAGGTGGTCTCTGGGAAAGGAAGGGCAAGAGAAGGATGAAGTGAAGGCACAAAAAGAGTGAAAGGAAATGTACACTTTTCATATTGCATTGTTTTCTGCGCTGCGGTAATGACTCCTCAAAACACACACACACACACACACACACACACACACACACACACACACGCACTCTCTCTCTCTCTCTCTCTCTCTGTCTCTCTCTCTCTTCAGCACTTGATGCCAAATCAAACAGGGTGAGTCATTTTAAACATGACATGCCAGCTGACCTATGAAAAGCAGAGTTCACCATCTGTATACCTTCACCTGCTCTGATGGAAACCAGAGCAACTGAGACAGATGCTGGTGATTATGATGATGAGCTATTTCTTTCTGTCAAGTCAGCACCAAGGCAAGAGCCAATCATTACACCACAGTCCTCCCAACCCTTCCAATTTTCTCTCTGAGCGTGTATTTTCCATTTTACTGTATTCCTGCAGGACTCTGTCTGTCATCATAGTATTGGTGGTTACAAGATGTGCTCTATAGAGCCAGGGTACAATGAGAGGATCCCCAGTGATCACATTTAGACATTTATTTATTATCTTTATATGTTTTTAATTATTCTTGTTTGATTGTTTTAGAAAGCAGACTCCTAAAATCAATTTAATGTTGTTTTTATGACACCAATCAAGAGAGCAGTCGTTTTTATGTCAAAGTGGGAAAAGGTCTCTACAAAGTGATGTAAACTGCTGCAGTAATTGGACACAACCTTCAGCCCTAACTGTTGATTAAGTTCCATTATCAGTTCAGTAAGGATCACCTGAGTGTAGTTCAAATGTTCATGATAATTCTAGTGTAACTGTAGTTGTATTTGTACAAGAAATACAGCTGTGTCTGTAGTATAAATACATCTGTATCTGTAGTATAAATACAACTGTATATGTGGTATAAATACAACTGTATCTGTAGTATAAATACAATTGTATCTGTAGTATAAGTACAATTGTATCTGTGGTATAAATACAACTGTATATGTGGTATAAATACAACTGTATCTGTAGTATAAATACAATTGTATCTGTAGAATAAGTACAATTGTATCTGTGGTATAAATACAACTGTATATGTGGTATAAATACAACTGTATATGTGGTATAAATACAACTGTATCTGTGATATAAGTACACTGAACAAGTTCCAAGCTTCAGACTCCAACAGCTGACTGGGTGCTTCATCACTGTTTGCTATGACAGCTTTTCGACACCAGAGGGAGACAAGAAAGCCTCCTTCCTCAATTCTTTTTAGATTTAGATCAGAACAGGAACAAGAATCAGACAAATATGCATAATGTTGAAAAGAAAAAAGAAAATAAGATATTTACAAAAAACAAGATATTTACAAAAAACAAACAAGTTAGTGGAAAAGTGATTGATCAGGCAGTGCTTGAGTTAAACAGTCTGGGGATAAATGATCTACAGTAGCGCTCCTTCTTACACAGTGGGTGTGAGAACCTGCTGCTGAAGGAGCTGCTCAAGGCTTCCACAGTCTGGTGCAGGGGGTGAGAGGTGTTGTCCATGACTGACATCAGTTTGGCTGCTCCCACCTACCACCTCCACAGAATCCAGCGGACAGTCCAGGACAGAGCTGGCCCTTCTAACCGGTTTGTTTAGTCTCCTCCTGTCTGTGCTGCTGCCTCCCCAGCAGACCACTGCATGAATGATCTATCTATCTTCAATCCACTTATTTTTGAAAAGAGTATTTACAATATGCACTGATTGAGTTCCATTTGCAAACTCTTGTATGGAGAGTCATGTCATGGTAGATTTGCTGACTGTGCATAGCATTACCTTCCCAGTAATTTAATTCTCAGTGACTCAGTGTCCTATAGTATAGATGCTTTCTGTGGTATTTATTTAATATTGCACTTTGGAGAATATGACATGTACAATGTCAATCAACAAGAGCTCACAACTTTGCTTGTTTAAAAAAATGGTGAAAATAAATGTGTTCAGTACAAGAGTTTGTTTCCCTGCAGTCTACACACTACTATCAACCTGCCCTCCTGCTCACCAGTGTATTATATATTGTGTGAATTCATATCCTTCCATCAAAAAAATTTGTCAAAACAGTTTGGAAACGGCGCAAAGCCAGTGCAGGACGGGTTAAACTACAGTGATCAGGCTGACCTTTTAAAATTGAAGCACTGTTTGAAGCTACATGCAGAGATGGACAGAGTACTCGACCCTAGTACTTGAGTAAGAGTACAAATACTACTGGTCAAAATTTACTCCATTACAAGTAAAAGTAGCTCAGTTGACATGTTACTCGAGTAAGAGTAAAAAAGTACTTGCTTTTAAAGGTACTTAAGTATCCAAAAGTACATGCTTTTAAATTTCCTTTAAGTAAAAATAAGAGTAAGAGTAAGAGTATATTTCTTATTTTTCACATCAATGAATTACTATAATTTTTTCTAAATGAATTTAAGTACCTTTTAACTCTTGTTTCTGAGAATTAACTCTTTGAAACCACCTGCACTGATGTGCTTGCTTTTAGAACCACAATATTATATAAAGCCTGCAGAAACACCTATAAAAACAAATAAAATGAATGGGATCACAGGAGGACAGCAGATGTTGCAGATGCAGATGTTTATTAATAATCATTAAAACTGTAACCAAATGAACCTGCACCATCCAACTAACTGTCTATCATTTAGCTAAGTTGGGAACTGGAACCCCCTCAAAGACCAATGTTGTCCCCAGACCACTGGTTGAGAATCACTGCTTTACAAAAAACTACATCTGATGCAGCCATTGTCGCGGTTTTGTGTTGACAAACGCAGTCGAGAGCGTGGCTACTTTGGTGGTGTCCTTATGGGGAGGGATGACGTATTTCCGCTTTTACGTAGATCCCAGTGGAGAGCGTGCACTGTGATAGGTTTCCTTCTTTGACAAACACAGCTTGTGTCTAATAGTATTTTAGAAAAAAAAAGAGCAGACCTGAAAGTAACGAGTACTTTTCAGCCTTCCTAGAAATTAACTTGAGTAAAAGTACAAATATTTGTCTTGGAAATGTATTCAAGTAAGAGTAATAAGTGTCAAAGAAATCTAATACTCAAGTAAAGTACAAATCCTCTGGATATGTACTTAAGTACAGTACTCAAGTAAATTTACTCCGTTACTGTCCACCACTGGCTACATGTCATTGATTGATGGTAGGAAGGCATTTGTGTTTTTAGCTCCACCTGCACTTTAACTGCAATGACAATTACAATGCCTTCCATTTCAGATTCAGATTCAGTTTCAGAAACTAATGGGAAAAGAAACATGCAGCTTATGTTTATGAATAATATTTCTATAAAATATGGAGTCTCTTTTAAAAGCGGTTCTTGTTTGTTGAATACGGAATCATTCAGTTATTGGAGAGAGATTAATATTTTGAAAAGTTTTAAAACAACTGATTCAGATTCAATCAGTCAGTGAAACTTGGTTATTTGTGTAAATAAAAGACTAGATCTTTATAGGCTATAAGCTTAACCAG
The DNA here is from genome assembly GCF_900880675.1 of Sparus aurata. NCBI lineage: Eukaryota > Metazoa > Chordata > Actinopteri > Spariformes > Sparidae > Sparus > Sparus aurata. The sequence continues at coordinate 3,159,679 of NC_044209.1, read as the reverse complement.
TGTACATCCTAGATATATAGTGTTACCCACTGACTCAAGGCCAGCAACAAAAAGGGAGGCCACACACAGACACTTCAATCAAAAAATTATTTAATCAACTCAAAATTAATAAACAACCAAACCAACCAAATGGGGTGTGTGAGTAAGAAAGTCATCAGTCATGTCAGTGATGTATAGATGAGTGAAAAAATGAATATGGTAAGGTGCAACAAACCAAACCAATAGAGAACAGGCTGTCGTGACTGCAGCAGGCCCAGCTGAGTGAGAGAGAGAGCGAGACTACCGGAGTGGCGGACCTTTATATCTTTTGGGAGGCCCTGCCCAAATAGATAGGTATTAATTGTCCACCCTCCCAGCTCCACTTTCCAGAAAACTCCTTTGAACTACAGGAGAAGAGTGAGGCAGCTGCAAGGAGAATGGAAGGCATACAATAGGTATAAGAATGAATAATAAATAGGCTACATAAAAAATATGTATTTATGTGGACAATTTGAGAATTGCAAGTGTCCATTGTGTAAAAAACCTGTCATCAAAAATGAGTTTATTTGACATGAATGGAGACATAACTACAACTGCACTACACTGAAAGGTTAAGGGTTTAAAGTGGACGTCCTTGCATGCCCCAAAACAACACACTAGATAACCTGGACTATCAAGGCCACTTCTCCAGTTGTCAGGAATTGCCTTCATCCAAATTTGTAGCATGTTCCAATGACAGATTTGCAAACAATGCACATCATTGCACAACTTTACCTTTCCACCATTTTGATTCAGGACTGAATGTTACAGTTTCGTATTGAAATCCACTCTTAATCAAAATTTCTCACCCAACATAGGGCTCAAACCCAAAACCCTGAGATTAAGAGTTTCATGCTCCACTGATTTAGCACCATACTTAGCTCCGGAACGTCAGTCCAAAGTTCAATCTCATCATCCAATCAGTGTGCAGACAGAGAAGTTAGCGGTCAATGTCATTCAACGACAACGTGGACAGCGACTACCCTGATTGGCCTACATCCAGTCTTGACATTGGAGAGTGACTCCCATGATTGAATTATGAGATTGGACTTTGGATGAAGCTCCTGAGCAAAGTATGGCTCTAGCCAGGCTGAAAAAATGCTCATAAGTTTACGCGCCATAGCCCATGGTTTACTTTGCCATTATGTTAAGTCAGTTATGGGACAGTAAAGGGAAAGATGAGAAACAAGTCCGTATTTCTCCTTTTTCATTAACTTTTTCCCTGGAGCTATGCAACAATTGCTAAATGGTTGTTTTAATCAAGTGACTTAACGTGACTTATGATGCACATGTAGCCTGACAAATATTTATTCAATGTTGGGAATTATTTTCAAGATGCAATATATCAAACACTACTAGTTACCTTAACATTAAAGTAATGTGTTATGTTACAAGATTACTATCTGCCTGGGGCAGGGGTCACCCGCGGGCACCAGGTAGCCCCCAAGGACCACATAAGTCTCCCGCAGGCCTGTTCTAAAAATAGCACAACTCACCAGTGAGCTGGGTCTAAAATGTATTTTTATTCTGTTGCTATTCTTTTTAATCACACTTGGATTTATATAGATTTGAAAATGACAATATCTTAAAAATAAAAGAATTAAAAATATGTTTATTACGTTTAGATACGTTTAGTTGAACTCTGACCTCTTCGAGTTCAAAGGTGAGTATGGTGCGCATGACAAAACTTCAGCGTTCGTGGAGAGTAAGCTAGCGGGCACAGTGAAGATGGGGAGCTGATCGCGGTTTCTTACCCCAAAAACATGGCAGCAAAAAGAAAGAAAAAGTATAATTTTCACAGTGATTGGGAGAAAGAGTTATTTTTAACTACTGTGAAAGAAACCTGCGTATGTCTCATTTGTGGGGCTACTGTGGCGACGGCAAAGCGGCACAATGTGGAGAGACACTTCACCAGTACACACAAAAGCTACCATGCTAACTACCCACCGGGAAGCGCGATACCGGCAGAAAAAGCCTGTGAGCTAAAGGCAGCTTTGGTTAAGCAGCAGTCCTTTTACACGAGGCCGGCGAAAAACTCCCCAAAAGCAACCGAAGCCTTGTTTAGAGCTGCACATTTTCTGATAAAAGAAGAAGGCATTTTCAGATGGAGACGTTTTTAAAGAAGCAATGATGATAATTATTAACACTGTACTTAAAAGACAACAATGGAACCAATCTCATCTCCACTCTCTCCAGTGTTCAACTGGGGGCATCTACGATGACTAGACGAGTGTCAGCTATGTCCAGTAACCTGGCCGAGCAGCTGGACCGGGATCTGGCGAAGTGCAGGTGGTTTAGCATCCAGTCTGACGAGTCTGTGGACAGCAGCAGTACAGCTGTTGCTCTTTATCTGGATGGTGTTTGAAGATTTCTCAACAAAAGAAGAACCCCTGACACTACTGCCCTTTAAGACAACTACGAGGGGAGTTGACATTTATAATGCAGTGAAGGAGTTCTTCGTACAGAAAAAGGTAGCATTGGAAAAGCTGGTAGCGGTGACTACGGACGGGGCTCCTGCTATGATCGGCCAACATGCAGGTTTCATCGCTCACTGTAAAGGTGATCCAGACTTCCCAAAACTTCTGCATTACCACTGCATCATTCACCAACAGGCGTTGTGTGCAAAAGTGATCTGCTTTGGGCACGTGATGACTGCTTGTGAAAATCATAAACAGCATCCGCTCCAAAGCAAAACAGCACAGGATATTCAAGGAGCTATTGGAGGAGACGTCAGCGGAATATGGCGACCTGCTGCTACACACAGAAATCCGATGGCTGAGCAGAGAACGAGTTTTACTTCGTTTTTTGTCACTTTTGGGTGAAATCAAAGAGTTCATGCAGTCCAAAGGCGAAGACGTCTCGCGGCTAGAGGACACTAGTGGACACTTGACCTTGAATTTTTAAAGGACATTACTGGGAAACTAAACCACTTGAACTGTGAGCTGCAAGGTGAAGGTAAGACTGTCGTTGATATGATAAGTGCTTTAAATGCATTTAAAGCCAAGATGAACATTTTCTCTGTGCATTTACAGAGAAGAAAAATGCTGCACTTTCCCTCTGTGCAGTCAGTGCTGGAAGACAATGCTTCTGCATCTGAGACATTTGACAAAGTTGCAGAAAAGTACAGTCAAGTTATAAGCAGACTCAGGCAAGAGTTTGAGGATAGGGTTTTTGACCTTGATCAGCTTGAGCCATGTGTATCATTCATTTCCAATCCTTTCATTAACGTGGACATAACAGACATTGCTGAGCAACTAAGTGTAACGTTCAACTTGGATGCTGGACAGGTGGGTTAGGGTTAGAAAGAGAAGTGGGAGAAGCCTATTTTTTTGTTTTTGTTTACAAGGGTTACATAGTTCCTCTATGTGATGCATGTTTACCCAAACAGGGAGAAGACACGAGTACGTGTTTTTAATAAAGGTTTATTAGAGATACACATTCACAGGAAGAGCAACTCTCCCCTTTCCTGTTTACAACGTCCTCCGTAACAACCAGCAACTTTGATACAGCGACAGAGGGTTAGACACGTTTAATCAAACAGGAGCCCGAACACGTATCAGGTATGTTTTGACCAGAGAAAACCTGAACAAAGAGGCAGATCAGAGGACAGCTACGTCTTCTCTTCCCGTTTTCAACATCTGTTGTAGCTACGGCGACCACAGACGCATTCGGCTCACGGTCGCCAGTTAACATAGACGCGTGTTAATCCGAAACACCGGTGCTCATCAGATTTCTGCGACAATCGGCGAGGGAGAAAGTGCTTGCCTTGGCGAGAGAAAAGCGTGGTATACTGTGGGAGAACCTCAGATTGTCAGTGTTCCCAGACGTGTCAAGAGAGCTGGCCCTAAAAAGGAAAACATTCACCGCGGCGAGGAAAGCTCTGCAGCGCCATAACGTCAGGTACAAGTTGGCATATCCAGCCACCCTGCGCTTTACATGGAAGGGAAGGAGCTGCAACTTCACCAACGCCAAGGAGGCAGAACAATTTATTGAGGAAAACTCTTCCGCAAATGAGTGAATCTACGTGGCATTACTTATATAACGTATGGACAATACATCTATGCAGGTAATAGACTTAATGTTTTGACACTGATCAGGTGGGGGGCGGGGGCAGCCGCTGTGCAGCCTCTGTGCAGCCTGAGCCAAAGCCAGGGGAAATCCCCAACAGCCAGGTGTACCACACCTTACGGACCAGGATGTTTGGTTTGATTTTTGAGTTGTTCCTAGGGAACAGAAGCCAGGTTCCCCTGTTAATACTGTCTGGGGCATATTTAAGTTTGTGTTACTTTTTGTTATTACTTCAGATGTTCAGAAGTATTCAAGTTCAGAAGCGTTCAGCTTCACCTTGACATATATTTCTATAAGGGTGTGGTACTGGCTGAAGTTAACAGGGAGACAATTCTTGGTATTAATACATGTGAGACATTAGTTTCAAAGCGCATCGCTGGTGATATCAGTTCACAATGTAGCCAGGCTTCTCTTGCCATAAACATTTATGTTCACTGAGTTCTATTTGTTACATAAGACGTGGCTAACAACCTCGTTAGCTGTATAAGTTGGAACATCAATGGCTGTTGGGATCCTAAAAAGAGAGGGAAGGTTTTGACATACCTCAAACATAACAAAGCGGATATTGCTTTCATTCAAGAGACTCATTTTAGGGGAGAAGATGCAGCCAAACTGAAGTGGGGATGGGTGGGCCACATCTTTCATAGCTCTTACTCTAGCAAGAGGAATGGGGTTTGCATTCTAATAAACAAAAATCTGAGTTTCGTTCTGGTCAGGGAACTGAAAGATGAGGAGGGTAGAATGGAATTTATCCGAGGGAAAATTATAGGACAGGCTTCAAAACAGAAAAAAGAATATAGGAGCAAAATCAAGGATTTGGAATGTCAAATTAGAAAATTGGAAACTGAACTATCAAGACACTTTTCAGATAAATTATACCAGGATATATGCAAACTTAAATTCCAACTACAGGAAATTTACAATAATGTTAATGTAACAAATAATGTTAAATATGCACTATTCAGGCTCAGAACAACTTTTTATGAAGAGGGTGAGAAAGCAAGTAAGTTACTTAGCAGGCAACTTAAAAAACAGGACTCCCTCAACGTAATACCAGTGATTAAGAAGGGAAATAACTTGGTTTCATCTAGTAAGGAAATAAATGAGGTCCTAAAACAATTTTATAGGGAACTTTACACATCCCAGGTTAGCCCAAATCAAAGGGAAATAAGTAATTTTTTCTCTAATATTACTCTACCTAGAGTATCTGCTGAACATGTGGAACTGTTGGATAGCCCAATAACTGAGGCGGAGATCAAGGTCACAGTGTCACTCATGAAAGCAGGGAAGTCTCCCGGTACTGACGGATTCCCTGCAGAATACTATAAACATTATGTAGACATGTTAGCGCCCAAGCGGTTGGAAGTGTATAATGAGTCACTGATATTGGGTTCTCTCCCCCCATCATTTAATGAGGCTCTAATATCGGTGATTCCTAAAAAATACAGGGATACTACAGAACCCTCTAATTATAGACCTATAAGCTTATTAAATGTGGATTGCAAAATCCTTACAAAGATCCTAGCCCTACGTCTAGAGAGAGCACTGCCTAACATTATACACGAAGATCAGGCTGGATTTATGAAAAACCGGTCTTCAGCAGAGAAGGTTATTACATCTGATTTGGATGAACCATTCAAACCGAGACCCGATCTTGGCCGTCTCATTGGATGCTGGGAAGGCCTTCGATCGGGTTGAGTGGGAGTTACTATTCAGCACTCTAACACAATTTGGATTTGGATCAACTTTCATTAATTGGATTAAAATATTATATAAAAACCCAAGGGCGGCGTTAATGACCAACAGGATTATCTCATCTTTCTTTGACCTCACCAGAGGTACCAGACAGGGTTGTTCACTCTCCCCTTTACTGTTTGATATTGTTCTTGAGCCACTGGCCATTGCCATCAGATCAGATGCAAACATTAGAGGAGTGGAGGGAGGGAGAAAAGAGCACAAACTATTATTATATGCGGACGATATTTTAATGCTGATTAAAGACCCTTTGGAATCTTTACCACATTTAATGATGAAAATCCAGTCTTAATCTAATCTGTCAGGCTATAAAATTAATTGGGAAAAATCAGAGGCTATGCCTATCTCTGGTACGTGTCATTCAAGTTCAGTGTCATTATTCAACTTTAAATGGGTGTTAAATGGTATGTCATATTTGGGTATAAAGCTATGTCGCAACATTGAGGCTATGCCTGTTTTGAACTTTGAGCCTGCACTACAAAAAGTCCAAAATAATCTAGATAAGTGGGGAAAATTGAAACTCTCACTATCGGGCAAGATAAGTGTTATTAAAATGGTTGTTGCACCCCAGTTGAACTATATAGCTATGATGTTGCCAGTGGCCATACCACCTCAGATTTTTAAACAATGCAACTCAACAGTTAAAGAATTTTTATGGGAAGGGAGGAAACCGAGAATTGGAATGAGCAAAATGTGTTCCCCAAAAGATAGAGGAGGTCTGGGGCTACCAAACCTGAGGTTATATCATGTCTCATTTGAAATTGCCAAACTAGCTAAACACTGGGTTAAGGACAGTAATTTGGAGTGGGTTAGCATTGAAAGTGAGATGTGTTCTCCATTTACCCCTATAGATAGATTATCTCAATCTCAACATGGACCCATGAATCCTATCCTATCTCACCCGAAAGAGATTTGGACCAGAATACACAAAATGTTTAAGATCTTAGACAACCTTACTCATCTATATGGCATAACCCAAAGATTGTTATTGGGAAAACACCGATATACTGGAAAAAATGGCACCTCAGTGGTATATGTCGGGTTGATGACCTGTATCAGAATGGTGTTTTCATGTCATATACAGATCTAACTAGGAGATACTCCCTCACAGGGAAAGGTCACTTTTGGAAGTACCTACAAATTAGGAGCTGTCTCGCACAAGGGACTCAGTATAAAGAAGGAATCCCATCACAGACTTTCTCAGATTACCAGCGAAACACCTTAAGGCCTCTGTCTTTTATAGACTGACTAATGAACTACTCAGTAATAGCTGTGACAGCTTAAGAAGAGTGTGGCAGAAGGACTTGGGATGTTTGTTGAATGAAGAGGAGTGGTTAAATATTCTGTCACATACTGGTAAATTTGTCAGGGAGTCCAGAAGTAAATTTACTCAATACAAAATAATCCACAGGTATTACTGGACACCAGCTAGACTGCATTTGACTGGTCTATCAAATAATAACTTGTGTTGGAAATGTCAGGAGGAAAAAGGAACTTTTTTACATTGTATTTGGGACTGTTCACTTCTTCAACCCTTCTGGAGCAAAATTCTCAAGTGCATGAGTGAGTGGCTGGGCAGGACTTTACCAATATCCCCAAGGCTATGTTTACTCGGAGACAAATCACAAGTACACAGTATATCCAAAGAAGAACTTTCAGTGGTTATGACTGGGCTAACCTCAGCTGCCAGAATGATACTCACTCATTGGAAATCAGCAAAACCCCCAGAAATGAAGGAACGGTAACTATATGATAAAAAATGCCTCATACGAATCCATGTTGATCAGGAGGAATGACAGAAATCATACTAAGGGGCCAACATGGGGGGCTTTTTGGAATCATGTACCTTTGGCCAAAAACCCGGACCCATAACTGTGGTTTTGTCTATCTCTCCCTAAATGTTACCTTCTTTATTTATTTATTTGTGCTTTGTTTTCTTTTTACTTATCTGCATATTCTTCAGGTTATTATTTTCACTATTTTTGCGGTTGTAGCTCACTCTGTTGTTGCCTGTTTTTGTTTTTGTTTTCCTACAATTATTAATATTCTTGCTTAATAATCTGTTTTTTGAATGATTTTGGGGAGTAATCGCTAACTGTGCCTTACCTTCTCTTGGGTGGATCTCCTTGTTCTACAGTCAATGAATTTTATCGTAGTGGCGGTTGAAATGTCTGACCTGGAAGGTTTCTATGTTAAGTTGTACCAACCCATTTAAATTTAATAAAAACTTGAATTACAAAAAAAAAAAGAAATAAAGTGTTGAATATTGATATTATCTATTTCCCACCTTGTTAAGTCATTGTTGATTTATTGTGAGAAATCATTAACGTGATCAGTGTCTTCATAGATGAGTAACATTAATCATTAATAATAATATATAACTAAAGGCACACTGAGCAAATGTGTTATTTCAGAAGAGTGTATCAAACTGGTAGCCCTTTGTATGACTCAGTACCCATGAAGTAGCTCTCAGTTTCAAAAAGGTTGGTGACCCCTGGCGTAGGGTAATGTATCACTTTTACTACTTTTTAGTTACTTACGATAAATTGCCCAAATAACCTCTAAATAACAATGAAATAGCAGAGATATTTTTAAATAAAGGCACACAGTAATGAGCAGGCAGACAGAGGATCACAGTCGGATATATTATGAGATGAATAAATATAAAAACTTATTTGTATGCTCAGTCGTATGACACACAACAGAGCTATACCTTCTATAATGTAGTCTACAATAGCCCAATTCACACTGCCGTTTGGATGCGGGGATCCTGCGCCAATTCTCCGCCTTCGCCTCTGTGTGAATGTCTCAGAGGCGACAGGAGGTGAAATTTCGCTCCAGCACTGACATGCCTCTGGAGGTAGTATCAGAGGTACAGTATTGGCGAACTGAACCAGTGTGAAAGGATAAGCCAGCTTCACATAATCGAGGGTGTGTCGGTCTGATAACTACACAGGTCCTACACTGAACTAAATCAAGAGAAATGCCTCGCAAAGTAACGTTACATGACCAAACAACAGTAACATAGTAACTGTAACTGTCTTTGGCGACTTATAAAGAAATACCGCAGATACACAGTATCTCAAAAAAGTGAGTACAATTCTCACATTTCTGCAAATATTTTATTATATCTTTTCATGGGAAAACACTGAAGAAATGACACTTTGATACAATGTAAAGTAGTCGGTGTACAGCTTGTATAACAGTGTAAATTTGCCTGACCCTCAAAATAACTCAACTCACAGCCATTAATGTCTAAACTGCTGGCAACAAAAGTGAGTACACCCCTAAGTTTCAATATTTTGTGTGGCCACCATTATTTTTACAGCACTGCCTTAACCCTCTTGGGCATGGAGTTCACCAGAGTTTCACATGTTGCCACTGGAATCCTCTTCCACTCCTCCATGATGACATCATGGAGCTGGTGGATGTTAGAGACATTGCGCTCCTCCACCTTCTGTTTGAGGATGCCCCACAGATGCTCAATAGGGTTTAGGTCTGGAGACGTGCTTGGCCAGTCCATCACCTTTACCCTCAGCTTCTTTAGAAAGGCAGTGGTCAATCTTGGAGGTCAACCTCTGCAGCAATGCTGGCAGCACTCATACATCTATTTTACACAGACAATCTCTGGATCAGAGCAGAGAGTTCTTTGCCATGAGGTGCCATGTTGAACTTCCAGTGACCAGTATGAGAGAATGCAGTAGCGGTAACTCCGAATTTAACACACTGGCTCCCCATTCACACCTGAGGCCTTGTAACACTAACGAGTCACATGACACCGGGGAGGGAAAATGGCTAATTGGGCCCAATTTGGACATTTTACAGTAAATTTACAGTTATACACGCTGTACACTGACTACTTTACATTGTAGCAAAGTGTCATTTCTTTAGTATGGTCCCATGAAAAGATATGATAAAATATTTACAAAAATGAGGGATGTACTCACTTTTGTGGGATACTGTAGGTGGAGAAGTCTGTCCTCCTGCCCATCCTACTGACTCTTCTTCACATTTTGGCCGAAAAACAGCGTCTGTCACCGGCAAAAAACTTTAACTCACCAAGTGTTTGTGTGGGGAAAAAATCATCACGAAGGTAAACCCTCCTGACTGAGACTTAAGTGAACTTTCCCCCCCAGAAAACAGCATCAGTCCTGCCAGTGAGTCAGACAGTGTCCAGTTTACTGATAGTGATTTTGTAATTATACCGTCACGTCTTTTTAGGAGCCGCAGCGCTGGCTCCTGTGTGAATAACACAATGGTTAGTCTTTAAGGCGGAGATGCTTCGCTCTGTGTGAATCACCATCGGCGGAGAATTGGCGAACCGCCGCTCCGGAGATAATGCGACTTCGCTGTGTAAAAAGGGCTAGAATGAAAATTAAAGTGCTCGGAGGACCAGGCTTATACAGTCACACAGAGACTGAGCACAGGCTCGGCTGTGATAAACACACACAATTTAATATGTTCATGTTGGTGTGGATGGGTTCTTTAAAACAACAACAATGAACGCTTCACTTTGGTCGGTAAAATGGATTGTGACGAGTTACGTGACATAACTGTAGGGATATGTAACTGAAATATTATTAGTAACGCCTTACATTACCCCCTCAATGTTGACGCACATCCGTGTGCGTATATGCACGTTTATATGTAGATGTCAGCAATAGAGACCTTTTTTGTTAAACAATTTCGTGTCTATTTTTAATTTGACTAAATATGTACTCTTTCTTTATCATCATAATTATACAAAGAATTATTTAAAAGTTGTAATAATAAGGAAGCTGAAGCATCTGCTATTTAAAATCACTTCTCTCTCATCTGATTTTATGAATTTCGGGACGCTTTGTGATCATAGTGAGGCAGCTAACCAATCACATTACTCGGAAATAGAACCAGAACGAATCATTGGCTGGGCAGTACAGGCATGTGGTCATGACGTCGCTTGTTTTCTACCAATAGCATCCCTCACCACACCCACGGCTTCAGGATTATTTATAGAGCTCATTAATATTCATTGGGGTCGTCGATTTGAATCCTGATTGGATGGTAGACGCACAGAAGGCAAGTGAATTTTACTGCTGACAGTATTTCTCTGTTTTATTCAGTTTGACCATAAACAAAATCCACATGTTTTGTCTGAGAATAGAATGAAAAAATAAACAGAAAACTGATGAATAAATTCAGGAATAAGACATTTTGTTTCCAGGACAAATATGCAGTTTTATTATCAGTCTCACAAATGGACAGAAAAAATATCCTATATCAGACACAATGGCAGTTTGTTTCAACAACTTCCAAATGTTAACAAAATAGGTAGTTTGTCTTTGGCTTGTTTCATCTATTCAACTAAGAAAATATTCCATTTCTATTAACATATGTAACTCAGAAAATAGGCTTCATTCTTTTTAACTATGGGCAGAAAATCATGAGCTATGTTTCATATCCTCTAAGGTTCATTGGATTCTAAAGAGAACGTTTATGTGCAGATATTAATTTTCCTTCATCTGGGAATTCCATTTTAAAGTTACACATGTTTTACTGACAGTGAAACAGTAACAAATGTCCTCTAACACACAGTGCTAATGTTTGCTTAGAGTCACACAGCTTCAATGCATTCTTTTACAGGTTTTTCACAGGCTTTACAAAACAAATGTATGTCGTCTAAGGCGCACAAAACAACAAACTTGATCAAACTGAACTGTTCAGTGCACAAATGATGCCAGAGCCTTGTTAAGTGACATTGTTAAAAACATTTATCAAAGTTATAATCTTTTCCACACTTTTGACTGTGAATTTGCAGATATCTGCTAGAGTAGTGTTTACTTGTGTATCTGTTCTTATTTTCCAGATTGTCCTAAGATAGATGTGAATGTTTAGGTAAAATACCAGCCCTGCATACTCACACACACTTAACGGGACACACCATCGAAAAAGATGTTTCTAGAATTATTAACCTATGTAACATTTTGGGAGAAAAGATCTTCATGTATAAAACATTGTCATTTTAACATTGTGCACACCAACAATTAGCAAAAAAGCAAAACAACAATAAATCCTACTCTGCTCTGAGTGAGTGAATGAGTGAGTGGAAGATCCTGCTCCACCAAAATAAAAGTAACAGATCATTGATTGCAAATCAGGTTTCCAGTATTTTCATTGATTTGTTCAGTACCTTTCCAGTCTCTTACAGAAGAGACTGGAGTCTCACTTTTCCTTTCATTTTCTGGTGTCACTTAGCCTCTTCAATGATATATCTATATGAAAGTGGACAACCTTCACTCTCAAAGCAAATAAATTAATTACATTTCAAATATAATGTTACAAAATGCCATCACACATAGAAACTAAATCCTATTACTGGCTAGTTAATTGCTGTATAAAGCAGCCCATTTCTCAACAGGCGTGTGCCGGCCTTCCCTTTAGTGTGTTACTATAAAAAATAGCTTTGGGACTAGAAACAACTCTCTCTTGAGAATTCTAAATTCATCTGATCTAAGTCATTTCAGTATGGACCATTTGATCTGCTCCTTGGCCGACTGCAGAACCTGGAGAACATAGAGGAAGAGCACAAAAACATAAGGAATATGAAGCAGTCGGATGTGATGAAATAGAGACAGGAAATCACGAATAAGTAAAAACATTGAAAAATACATAAACTCAATAAATATGAAAAATAACAAGTTGACCATAATCTAAAGAAGCATTTCTTGAAGGCATTGCATGTGATTGCTGTGCATGTTAATGCTGATTTTCATCACTGACATTAATCTAACTGCTGAGTAGTGGATGTTAAGGCAGTAAATGAAACACTTTGTATTGTACGTATTAACAGTATACAGCTAAATAAGGTCCATAGTGCATGATTAACTGTAAAATAGTCTGTACTGTACAGAGCTGAGTTATGCTATGGGACTGAATAGGCCTACTCCATAGGTTTTAATGCCTCACATAGCTCATAATAACTCAGGAACGGTGCATGCCAGTCATCATAATGACCTTATGTACTGTACAATCAGTATTTGGGTAACAGTGAATGGAGTTTCTACTGTATTCAGGCACTGTGTTACTATGTTATATATATGTGTAAGTTCTTGATGGATTTAAACAGAAAATGACATCAGTGACTCCAAACATTTAGTTGTATCGTCAAAATTAATATTACAGAAAAAACCCCACATATTTCAGTTTTTCCATCGATTGAGCTGAGCATGAAATTATACAGGTTTTTATAAGTTAACTGTCTAATCTTTAGTGTATAGTGTATATAGTATTATAGTGATGACACGTGTGGCTAAAAAGGTATTACTATGATGTTCTATGATGCATAAAGTGACTGAGTATATAATATGACATGCAATAATAATAATAATAATAATAATAATAATATATCGTATAATATATAATTATATATTATTTAATTTCATTCACAGCTCAATTGATGGAAGACAAAATTTCAGGGTTTTTTTTTTATGTTACATTAAATTAGACACAACTAAATGTCATTTTCTGTTTAAATCCATCAAGAACTTGTACGCAGATGCAGTACCAATTTTCAACCACTAGAGTTCAGACTGAGCACATGAACAGGAAACGGGGCCACTGTGTGGAGCTTTATGCCATCATGTTGAACGAATTTACTGAAAGAAGTCACCAGAATAAATGTTGGCAGTGTGCATTTCTTGATTTTATGTTGTGACAACGCTGTGCTTATGCACTGGTTATGTTTGGGCACAAAAAACACTCGGTTAGAGTTAAGACAATACCATGTTTTGCCTAAAAACACCTGGTTTTGTCGCCATTTACACAGCTGAAAAATGTCCCAAGGTCTCCTTACAAAATCACTGGTTACACTGGCTTGTCAGCCTTCTTCTCTACCTCAAACTCCACCACCACCCCCTTCACCTCCCAACATAAAAACCAGGTCATAATCATGTAATGTGAGCGTGATATAAACGTTTTGTATAGGCATGTGTAGGCATGGCATACAAATGTAAACCTCTCAGTGGTTTGCAGTTACGTTAACTGCCAACGTTAAGTGCTGGTGACTAGAGCTCAGGAGTGATTAGAACTATCATATCCATCACCAGTTGTTCCATTATCCAACAAAGAAAATATTTGCTTTTGTAAAATACCATAAAACACAGGTCTGCATCTTATTTTCAGAGGGTAGGACCTCTCTCTCGCTCCTCTTCCTGGTCTTTCTATGATCAATACTAAGTTTACACTGTTTGTCTATCCCTCAATCCATCAAACTCGATCGAGACTTAATGCCAGCACTGAGGCTGTTGTTCCCCATTTTATCAGCAGGGGGCACATGGAGCTCAAGTAATATTCACTGCAACAGAGGGATCCTAGGAAATGCAGTCATATCAGGCCCCATACAGAGTTCTACTGATGCTTTTATCTTTGAATTTATTAAGTATTGGGCATAGTAATGTCATACTACTGTAAAGTGTACTTTACACTGCAGAATCAAACCTGTTAACTCTGCGAGCCATTTAGTTTGAAAGTAAATGTTTGCTCTTTCTCAAAATAAGAGACCTTGGGCTTGAACTCTTAGTACGAGTGGCTAAGTGGAATTGATCAACACCAGTGCACCAGACTCTGAATTTTAATATTTACAACTTTAATGAGGTATTATTACCTCATTAATATCATAAATATTACAAATTCGGAAACATTTATTTTTTTCCATAAGTGAAAAAAAAGCTGTTCTCAGAGGAACATAAGGTCACAGAACACTGTTTATATGTGGGAGACCCTGCCGCCTTTCTGGCTTCAAACAAAGTGAACAGTGCAAATTGTGTTGTCCTTTAAGGTTAGTTTGTTTATTCAGTTTATTCAGTCATGAAAACAAAGAGTTTAATTATTTAGTTGGACTGGGCAGAAGAAAAATCAGTCAATGAAGATCTATCTCTTCTCATTAAAAAATGTTTCACCCAAACTGCAGAATGCTCCTTTAACATTTCACATTCAAAACCAACAATATAATTCACTTCTAACATACCATGCAGTGTCGAATCACTGTGAGTGGTGCCACAATGTAATGGTCTTTGTAGTGCAGTGTAGGGCTGTTAGAAGTTAGTAAAGACTTACGTTAGTGGTGAGAGCCAGTTTCTCTGTTATGTGCTGTCAGGGTTAAAGCAACAGATAAAGAACAGTTTAGAGAGAGCGAGATGAGTACACACACACACACACACACACACAGACATGGGACATGCACATGTTCATTCCTGCACATAATCACACAAGAGCAGCTAAAGACAGAAGAAAGCGTATCAGGAAAAAACTCAATAAAGAAAATGACTTCTGTAAAAAAAACCCAATAAACACTGTTTTTAGTGATCTGATCAGCGACACAGTTTTGTATGCTTCCAGGTCTTAGAGAGCTACAGAGCTTCAGAGGAAGTTAATCCAACTATCCATTAATTTATCCATCAATTCCTTCATTCACAGTTGAGCCTATTAGTGCTGTCTGGTGCTTTCGAAATAAAGTCAAGCTAGCTGCAAGCTTAGCATGCACAGTGAGCTAAAGCATTAGCATGCAGACTTGTGAATTTGCAGAGAGATGTCAAACTGTTACCAATCATTCTGTCAGAGAACAATCAGCTTTCCATGGGGTCAGTGTGTTTGATTAAAGATAGCGTGCAGGAGTTCAACTCAGTTACACTAGTGGCTAATGGTATCAGAGAGAAGCAGCTGAAAAACGTACATTTTAATAACAGTGTAGAAGTGAGGTAAAAATGCAGCGCAAGCAGCCAGCATTGTGTCTAAGTATGTCTTTGTATAATCTGTACACATAACTGTGAATTACATTTTCTAATGCAGTACTACCATTTAGTTTGTTCTATTTCTGCTTTTGTCTTTAACTTCTAGGGGTACAACATTTTTTTTTTTTTTTTTTTGCTGAGAGAGATGAGAAGATTGTTACCACTCTCAGGTTTGCGTACAGTAACAATGAAGCTGGAGTTAATAGCTAGTTAGCTTAGCTCAGCTCAAAAACTTGCAACAGGGGGAAACTGTTAGCCTGGCTTTGTCCAAAAGTTTGAGCTATCTAAATTGGACTAAACCCCCTTCTGCTTGTGAAGCAAGGAGTTGTTGTTTTAATCATTGACTGTCTGGTCTGAAAAGGAAAGCCAGCAGGTGGCGACACCACTGGTTTTATACATAAGTCCAAGTGAGCCTACTTCTCACTTGATTTATTACCCTCCATAACCATGTTGCTATTGAGTTTATGGTCTCAGCTGCTAGTTTCAAGACTTCTTTAGTACAGCATGATGCTCATTTAAAAACTTTTGATTGCATTTAAAGTAAAATAGACGATGAAGCACAGTATGCTTTAGGGAGCGGCTATGTTGTGAGTAACAAGTCACTTACATGGCAACCGTCAGTCATGAGGCATAGCACTACACTACCAACCCACCAAACTCTTGTCCAAATATGATAATAATCAATAATATCAGAAAACAAAGATGGCCCGACTGTAATGCTACAAAACAGTAGTCCGCTATCTGGTCTGTGATATCACCATGGGTTTTCATTTGTGTTTCACAGCTCTGCTTTTGTACAACTTAGAGAAACAAAGTACAATGTGAGCTATAAAAAGCAGGTAGGTGGAGTGTGTTACCTTGGACAGAAATCTTGCCAAGAGTGAACTGTTTCCCCCAGATGTATCCAGTCTTAGTGCTAATGTAAGCTAACCAGGTGCTGGCTGCAGCTTCATATTTACCGCACAGCAGAGCGGTGGTATCTTTTTATCCAAGAAGATCTGATCTAGTGTTGTGCAGGAGCACTGATCTAGATATTGATTAAGGTTACAGATTACAGTGTGTTTACAGGCGTTGGGGAGTTCTGCTGCATGTGTGAAAACAGTAGCATATTGCCTGAAGTGCATGTCATGATGTCTCTCTGTGGCCACGTTGCATTGTGGGTAGTGTAGGCTCCAGGTTTTGAACAGGCAGTAAGTTAAAACTGTCAGTAGTGAGTCCAACAGTGTTAGAGGACAGTAATGTTAGAACATTTGACTGCTTTGCAGAACATGGAGCCTACATTACCTATAATGCAACTTAGCCACTGAGTGACATCACTGGCAGATAGTCATTAGATTGAATGCAGCTGTATCTACCTTTTTCATACATGCAGTTGTACTTCCCTCAACCTGTAAATACACTTTGTTTTGGTATAGTTACCCATTCAAGAATGTCTCTTCTTCTCTCAGCTCTATGAGTTTTTAACACTGTGTGTTATTTTGTTAAATTTGTTTGGACCCATAACTGCTGACGTGCCTCTGCAAGGTGATTACAAATTGTCTAACAATGTAATACATTCCCCATTTTTGGCACAGGCAAGTGAAAAGACAAAACATTGCAGCTCAAGTTGTTTCTGGGAAACATATGGTGCATTAATCACTGTTCTACGATAAGTGTGGCCCAATTTGTGTGTGTGTGCATTTTTGTATCTGCATGCATGTGTAAATGGTCTGAGAATTTTGATGCTCATTTTTACACCTTTATCAGTATTGTGTGTATGGGTGTGTTACCTGGGCCACGCTCTGCTCAGATAATGGGTTTTCATCCACCTGTAAAATGAAAATGACATTATTGTGTGTACGAGACATAAAATGCATTACCCATGCAATACACTTCATACAAACACACACACACACACACACACATTACAAAAGCAGAACACTGCAAACACCATTAGATCTGTAGAAACACCATGACATATTGTGGATCAGTGGCATTCAAAGCGTGTTGGTTAACAGCTCAGCCAATTACAATCCATATTAGACTTTATAGCCATGCTAGTTGTGGGTTCTAGGGTCACTGGTCTGTCAGTCAGTCCACCACTTTTATCCAAAGTGAAACATCTCAACAGCTACCTGAGGAATATTCAAGATATTTTACATTTTGACTGCGGTGATCCTTGGAACTTTCCTCAAGTGACACTAGCAGATTGAAGCTTTAAAATGTTAAAAGAAAATTGCAAGCCTTATTCTCACTCACTCTGTTAGTCAGCATGCTCTCTCACCATGGATTACCTCATCCCTCCTTCATCCCCTCACTGTCCTTAGCTCTGTCTCATTCATTCATTCTGTCTCTCAACTATCTTTCTCCTCCTCTCTCCCTCACCCTCTTGTCTGTCTGTCTTGTTGTCTACAGCAGCTGGCTCCTGTCTGTTTGTCCCTCTAGGTTACCAGTGATGTAATCAAACAGGACGAAGCCATAGGCTGGCTCTGACATTAGCTGACACCAATCAGAAGAAGAGAGACAGGAAGAGGGGGAGAAAGAAAGGTAAAGCAGGTAAGACTAGGCAAGAAGCTGATGAGGAAAGCTGTGGGAGGCGACAGTCTGAGTATTAATGTTGTCTCTATTAACAGGCCAAAAAGCTGATCTGATTTATTTAGAACGTAATACATTTTTTAACTTTAGATTTTCCAATGATTCAAATCAGTAAATACATCGATAGGATTGACATTTGGGTATGGTAGACAGTTATCTTACCTTGTAGTTAACCTTCTGTAGCACCTGCTGGGGGTCACTCTCCAGAATCACCCTGGCAACAGGTCAAAGCAACCAGTCAGGGCTCCAGCACAGGCACCGCTGGGAGTATGTATGACATTATTCTCTGACCTATCATAGACTGAACATTTATTTAAAAAATGTAATAAATATATAAATCAACATTAAGATGAATGGTCAGCTAGCTCATCTGTCAGCTAGTATGAATCTACAGTACATTAATGCAAGGGTTTTTATGTTATGTGTTTGAATTGCAGTTGATCTTTTGAATAGAAAAATGTATCTCAACCTTTAAATAGCTGCAAACTCTATTTCTGTCTTACCCTCCATCAATGATTTCATCCACAATCAGGAACACGCCTTCCATGTTGTCCAGTAAACACCTCCGCTCCACATTTTTCCTGCAGAGAGAACACAACAATTAGCCCCATCAATCCAAAATACCATATACTGTAGGCTTTCAAAATGTTTGATTATTCTCCCTAAAGCACAATTTCCAGCCTGTCCTCGAAAAAATGTATAGGTCAACTGTGAAAGCAGCTTATTACAACCTATAGTTACGTTTGTTGTTTTTTTGGCTGTAGTAATTATTAGGAGGAAGTCAGGTGAAGTAGAGTAAAGAGCGACAGGTCTGTACAGGGAGGAGCAAGGGGTGGATGGTTGGGTGAAATAAACACAGAACCTTTATCCAGGGGACGGCTGTTAGTGTCCAGTGTCAGATCAAATGTCAACTCAGAGTTATTTTAATGTATTAATGTAGTTACGCTTTGTCACGTACAAACTGTCATTTAAACTTGCAGTAGACAACTCTTGTTTTAACTTCATTCTGAAGTAAATACTGATGTCACAGTCTGATGTCTGTCTGTAGGGAAATGACATTATCTGCTTGTAGATTGGTTCCCTATAAACCTCACTCTCACCTTGCTATTCAGTCTGCCACCAGGCTCGTTTTTACCAAATAATGGCACAAAGTAAGTGCATCTGCCATTGCTCAACCAAAACAGGAAGAGGCACTGTTTTCACCGGTCACTAATCCAAGGTTATGGTGGAAAACTTGTAGAAAGTTGTAGAAACACTGTAGAAAACGAAGAAACTGCTGATGGAGGAGGCAAGGAAGGTGAAGAGGGAGAGTGAAAGAAACTGAGGTAACTAGTGTTGTGACGTTCACGAACGAACCGATTCTAATGAACGGCTTGTTAACATGAACGATGGGATCCGAGTCGCAGCTGGGAACCGTTCTTTTTTTTTTTTATATATCACTGTGTGCTCCTCCTTTGCTCTTCCCCCTGAGTGGGACAGAGAAGTTACATGGGGAGGAGCGCAGCCCAGCTGCATGGTGCCTATGTGCAAATGTAGCATGACGCCACCTGAGTTGTGCACGCTGCCTTTGCGCAAAAAACCACCCAAAAAAAACAGAAATGTGTGACTGCTCTGCCTCGGAGAGCAGAGCAGCTGCAGCGGATTTAATTAGGAGGAGGACAGTTTTGTTCCAAATCTCACCCCATCATACCTCCCAGTGATTATTTCCAAGATAAAATGAGTTACCACCAGGCTGGCTTCTTAAAACTTAATAAATTAAAAAATCAGTCAAATGAGCCAGTTTTTTGAACAGCTCTTTGAAAGGAACGGCTCACCGAGATCTGGCTCCCCTCAAAGAGCCATAAATCCCATCTCTAGAGGTAAAACAAGAGTGAACCGACAGCCATTCACTCAGTGTTTTGTTAAAGTCTGCTCCACCGCTGATTTGTAGCAAAACCTGCCGGTTTCTTAATTTAACCAGATGTAGAACTGAGATCAGGGCTTCCAGGTCAAGCTGGTATTCCTACGTTATCTTTTTTTCTTTGGACAGTAGCCAGGCTGCTAACGCTGTCTTTGCGACAACATTGCCAACAGTGATATCAGGGAAATACGAGGAGGGGGGAAGTTGTCTATTTCTGCTTTATGTTAGGTACACAATGTACAGACGTTTGTAACTTAAGTTGTTTATTTTAAACCTAACCAAACTGCAACCGTGCAACAAATGTCCGTTATGCCGATCACTGGAACACTGCAGCTGTTATGTTGTTTTGGGAACAGTGACATACATTGTTCTGAAAGTCACTGGCATTTGTTTAGTGGAACATATACAAATAATAGGGATAAATGATTGATTTATTGATACATGTCAAACGTTTATTATCAAAGTGAATGAGGAGATTATTCAACAGCTGTGACTTCACACTGTAACACTGAAATCTGGACATTTACATACTGCACTGTGCAAAACCTAATATATTTCATACTGTATAATAATATAATCTCTTCATGTCTCTGTCGCTCACACTCTGCATTACTACTGCATCGGTTCCCATAGCAACCACATCAGCTGCTGTTTGGCTCCTGGTGTGTGACACACACATACACTCAGATGACTATGCAAACTAAGCTTGGTGCTTTTCTAAAATGTAAAAAAAAATCTAAAAATAAGGACTAGGTGTCATCGTGTCGAAAATCATACAGAATTTCTCTAATTATGTCATGATTGCGTTCCAGGTAGAACATACACACTGCTGTTGAAATGTGCATCACACTCAGCACAGGGACTCATTATCTCCCTAAGAGGTTCTGGTGGAAGGATGGCAGTGTGAGTGTGGAGACTAACACTGATGGTGCTGAGGCTACATTGATGAGAATGCTTTAATATCATGATAGCGTGTGCATGGAGAACTTTTCATTGTTACTCCGGCAACATTACTGAAGCTGTCAGACACCAGAGAGCATTTTTTATCTAGAAGCACCATGGAAAAGCAAAATTGGAAATTTCTGTGAACAGGCTATCCTATTTTTTGTCCTTTGGTGTTTTTTTCAGGTGAAAAATATCAGGAACGTATCAGTTAATCAGTGTAATCACTCATCACTTTGTTAGGACTTAATGAAAGCACATACCTGAGGATCTGACTGAGGGACTCAAACAGGCAGTTCAGTACTGACATCAGCATCAACTAGAGAGAAACGGAAACAAAAGCACAATTTTGAGTTAATAGCGTCTGATTTTAAAGGTGTCACAATCAGCTTATTTATGGCCATGTGGGTGCAAAGCTGAAGAGCAACCTTAAAAAACCTTCCTATTAACACGTCCAGACCGACCCAGCAAATCATCTGCATCTATTAAACTGCATTTTAATAGGAGCCATGTTAATCTCCCCTTTCATCTTTCAACTTTGGTCTTCACCAACCCCTGATTGAAAATATATTTTTTAGATGATAATAATAATAATAATAATAATAATAATAATAATAATAATAATAATAATAATGTCACCTTTTTAGTTTAGTTAATTGCTCCAATACGTTTACCAGCTAAGCTCAACATATTTGCCTGTCTGCATATTTGCCGGTGTATCTGAGTTTTTAGGTAAAAACAGCTACATTCAAAAGTTTGCTGATGGTGAAGCTGCTAAGTAATGTTTTCGCATCAAGTGTAGAATAGATCAAGCACTTTTCTCTACTTAAAGTCACATTTTCAATCCCCTTAATCTTATGCAGGAAGAGCTTGATCTCTTAAGGCTCACACTGGGAAATCTGGAATAATGACCCCTTTAAGATTCACAGGCAGCTTGTCAATTGCCTTTGGGTGTATTAATGCTACCTGTACAGGTAGAAACAAGCTCTCTTAATTAATCCTTAATTTACCCTGAAAACACACAAAGCGACTTCATCTAAATCAGGGAGTCTTCCATGGTAA
The DNA here is from genome assembly GCF_900880675.1 of Sparus aurata. Classification (NCBI taxonomy): domain Eukaryota; kingdom Metazoa; phylum Chordata; class Actinopteri; order Spariformes; family Sparidae; genus Sparus; species Sparus aurata. The sequence continues at coordinate 3,137,593 of NC_044209.1, read as the reverse complement.
ACCAAATTTGAAAAAGGTGACATCAAACCACAGGTGACTGAATTAAAAAGGGGTTCATTACTTTGCCCCTAATTAAGACATTAATCTAAAATGCTTATGCATTTGTGGTGTTATGAAGGTTATAACTTTACTGTAGGTTACAGGTGAATATAATGTTATTCCAAGGCATTCTTATTCTGTATTCAGGTATTTCATAGGTCCATGGATAAATAAAATTAAGGTTTTCTGGATCATGGATTTTCTTTTTCAATTATTAAAACATTTGATTTGAGGTACACCTTATTTTGGACCTTTGTTCACCCAGTTCACTCAAAACTGATAATCCAGTCATTATCTCCTCCTCCTGTGGTGATGGAAAGTTGCTTCACCGTAAAACAGCATTGCAGTGTTCTCCTACAACAACAACTGCAGTAGCTAGAGACTTTTTTTTAAATCTTAAATGAAGAAAAACAAACAAAAAGAAAACATTTATTGGCTCTATACAGCTCTCTGCAGTATCATTGTGTCCAGAAGCCAAGAGATCCAAAATAGAATATTTCAGCATTTAAAAGGGTGTAAATAAGGTTTTATCACAAATCAGGTTGAGATGTTACAAGTTCCGTAAATATAGCCCCAGCATCAACATTGCAATGTGCATGTGCACAGTCACATTGCAGGTCAATGTCAAGTTAGGCAAGTTAACACAGCTCTTTTTTGGCCCAATCAAATTGAACATTAAGATTACAACACTTGATAAATGTTAAACATGTTGCCACTTGGTAGTTTTTCTGCCACTCAGTGGTTTTAACCACTGCCCACTGTGACATCACATCCATAGTCTCTATTGAGCGATTCAAGTTACAGTATCAGGTGAACGTTTTTCTATTGTAATATCACTGCAGAAAACCATCTGTTTTAGGAAATTACTGAGCCTTCTGTGAAAATTCTCCAGATGGACATGATGTACAACTTCCCTCCAATAGCCAAAGTGCCTAAAATCATTTTTATTTTATTTTTTCAGTTTAAAAAATATTAAAATTCTGGGGCGCCGATTAGCTCAGTTGGTGGAGCGGTGGTTCGTTTCCCAGCCTGGGTCCCTTTGCTGCATGTCCATCCCCCTCTCTCTCTCCCTGTTTCCTGTCACCCTCTTCAGCTGTACTATCAATAAAGCCGTAAAAGGCCAAAAAAATACTTTAAAAAAAATGAAAAATGAAATTCAGCCAACCTCGTTCTCCTGAGCACTTCCCACCACGTAGAAGAAGAGATCTATACTGCTCTTATAGACAATGGTCATGCCCTCCAGAAAAGCTATCTCATCTGCAGAGAGAAGAAGGGGAGAGGGGTGAGCTGCGGATATCGAATAGAATCCAAAAGCATATTTTCACAACAGCCGATAAAAAAATGTTGATGGATAGAAGAAAAAGAAAAAGGAAGATGTAAACTTGACAATAAGATTAGATAAGAGCATAAAAAGAAAGTGAGGAGAAGTTGTAAAATGAGTGAGAGAAACAGAGGGAGTGAGGGGATTCTTTAAGGAAAAGAAGAACATTACAAAGGGAGGATGAGGTGAGAGGGAGGGAGGGAGGGAGGGAGAGGGGATATAGCATGACATAGAAGAAGAAAGAGAAGAAAGACAGGGAGAAAAGGAGGAATGAAGGAGGAGTTTTGAACAAAAGGAGGAATACACTGGGTGGGTGGTACACAGAACGGGGGCAGAGACTCAGGTGTCAGCTGCCTGCAACTTCTACTTCTACTTAACATTACATTCACTCTGCAGCGCCACAAAATGTGTCCAGAATGTTCTTCTAGTCAGAAAAATAAAGGAACTGTTTGTTTAAAAGTTAGCTGAAAATCCCAAAGTCACACTAACACATGATTTGGCTTCATCAAAGAAACCAGGTGGGAGTAAAAAAAAAAACGCATTAGGCTGGTATCACATACCAGTAGACAGTGAATGTGTACCTGATGACATTGGAGACGTGCGTAGGTGATGGGTACAATACACAGGGAGGGTCACATCCAGCAGACACAAGAATAGAAAAAACACAGAGGAACTTACTGTCTGCTTTGTGTGTCTTGTTGAAGACATTCTTCTCAAAGTTCTTCTGCTCCTTCATGGAGGGGTAAAGCTCAGGGTCATAGTACTAGAACAGACACAGACAGTGCATCAGGGCTGCAACTATGGATTATTTTCATTGGCCGTTAATCTGCTGATTATTTTTCCTCGATTCTCTGATAAGTTGTTTGGTCTATAAAAGTCAGAAAAATGGTGAAAACTGTTGTTCAGTGTTTCCCTAAACCCAAGATGACGTACTCAAATGTCTTGATTTGTCTACGACTCAAAGATATCTGTCATAGAGGAGGAATGAAACCAGGAAATATTCACATTTAACAAGCTGAAGGTGAGAGAGTTTTCCTTAAAAAGGTTACTCAAACAAATTAATTGATAGTTGATGACTAATTTAATTGTTAAATAATTGAATAGATTGATTAATTGTTGCATGAATCAGTGAAAGACATTTGTACAAACCTTGCTTGGTAAATAGTTTCTTTTCCTTTCTGTCTAGTCTGTTAACATAGAACAGCGATATCAGTCTCACTAGCCCTTTTCTGACACAGCAACATCGATGGCTTGCCTCTACACCCCTTTAGTTTGATTACACTGAACCAAGCAGCGGCAGCATTAAGCTGCTCCAGTGTGTCATATAGTATACCAGATCTACAGAACCAAAAGAGCTGTGCCGGTACACATCATAATGATTAACTGCGGGAGTCGCCGGGCTCTGCTGCCGGGAACAATCGCTGTTTTTCCACTATTCTACGTGTACATTCTGCATTTCTTTCTCTCTATAAGATGCTGAAGACACAAGCTACTACTGCCTGATTGGTCCTGTAACGTTGCTTTGTGGGTTGAAGTGTGGGACACTTCTCTTTTATTTGATGAGTGAAGGAGCTGTTTAGTTGTTGGACTAAACTTTCATCCAAGATGGCGAGGAGGAATAATGGCACAATATTCCTGCCTTGAAGAGATAGTGTGACCGGGGCTACTGTTTGCTTAACTGAAGGGAGCTCAACCAATATTACACATTTGTGTCTGTTTAAGGGCAGTTGGGGAGTGCTGCTTCGTATGTGAAAAAAGATTTATAAAGAGAGCTGGGTGGAGTCTGATGCAGTGCTTCAAATATTGTCACTTGAGTCAGCATCAGTTTACAGCTGAAGAACACAAGTGTAAGAATGAAAAACCTGAATTACCAACAAAACTGTCGCCCGCTGAGTTGCATTGTGGGTAATGTATGCATCAGGTTTCTTTATATCTCTGGTTCTGCTGTATCAGTTTTGATCCTTTTTTAAAACACTGTCCATAATGACTGCAACAACATTTTCAAAGTACTTTGGATGGTCCATATGAGCATTATGGGCAACATGTAACATCACTGGTATGGTCCTTTCACCTTACCTTGGACAGCAGTCTGTTGCCATCGTTGTCAAGTATGAAAACAGCTTTCACTGTGTAGAGGGAAGGTTCCTGCAACAATAAACAGAAAGACTGTCTTGAATATTTTAGCTTCGCTGAGTCATTTTTGGGGAAACTATATAAAACCACAGCAACAATAAAAGACATCCATCCCTCATCTGTCCAGTTTTGTTGTATCAACCTTTCTTTCTAAACAGTGACTGTGTTTCCATCAACCCCCTGCTTTACATTCACTCTGTTGCACGCGTTCACACACACCCAGTCCAACCTACATATTTCCTTTGACCTCAGGCTGCATTCCATCCCTGCAGAGTTTTATTCTGTTTCATTCAGGCTGATGGAGAACTTTATTTTACAGATGTGGGAATGACCAAAAACACTATCCATCCTCCTGCACAGACTTCACTTATTCTTCCGTCCATCCATTCTTTTGTCCCTGCGAAGAGTTTTCAGACCCGGGACAAAGTTCTGTTATGCACTGACTAGCATAGATTCACAGTCAGAGTGTATCACAGAACTTAGACCAGGAACTCAGAACATCCAGTGTCAAATATCAGGAGGAGGAAGGAAGTGTACTTGGATCAACCATCCATCGTTCTCTGGCAAGATACCGGTCTGATATCGGCTGAACCATCATGTATGAAAAAAACATTTTGATACAGAAATAAACATTTTTCCATCACTCAAAGAGAATATTGTTATGTCAGAATCTCAATATCAAAGTTGGGTATCTACTGATATATTGCCTCATTACAAATTGCCTCAAACTAACTCTCCAAGTTACAGGTCTCATTTCTGCAACATTCTATACACACTGATATGAAAACTTATTTTGTCGCAGACTATAATGCAGAAAAAGATGCTTCGGTCAATTTTGAAATGTCATAAAATTGTTCAACAAATAAAAAAAATGTGTTTCTATTGATAATCATTTTATTTAAACTAATAATAATAATAATGTATACTGCCAGTGAAGTGTAAAATATCAGTGCACTGTTTTTTTTTTCTGCATAATATCTTTATTGACACTGGTCCCAAAAATCCAGGGACTGTCAGGCTCTAAGCTGATTGAACTGCACTTTTTACATGCGGGCCCCTTTCTTGTTTGCTCTAATGCACACAAAAGGACATACATGCACGCAAGCGAGCATTCTGGCGATGTAATATACTTTGTGGCCTCCTGTTTCATGCTATCTGCTGACACAAAGTTGGTGGCCGTGGCACAGCATCATAGGAGGCGGTGAAGAGAAATTCAAGCTGGCAAGCCTGGATGTAAACAATGCATGATTAATAATAACGAAAAGCTGACTTAGTAAATGTTGTGTGATGAAAGAAATGCCCTCCACAAGTTTTTCAGAGCTTTAAATGATGCACTTTTGTGAACAATACTGAATGTAACTATAACGTATTCATTTATAACTGTTTGCGAATGAGAAAACTCCACAGAGCCCCTTTATGTTTATATTGGACACTTACTGGTGTGCCTCAGTGAGAGGCCTGCATACTACACACTCTTCAAGTATTACATTTACATGATCATGCATTTCAATCAAGTCTCAGGTCCAATTTGCCGACCATATTCCACAGATCCTGTTTCACATTGCACTCTAAATAGTGTGTATAATAGCATGTTTTTTTCTTAGTTGAGCCGGTTGTGCAACAGTTAGTGGTATTTAAATTGAGTGACTTTGTAAACACTCCCTGGATGCTAACAGCTGGTGCAACCGGCTGCTGATCCCTGGCTCTGCCCTGTCTTCAGGGAAGCAGCTCTTTACATAACATGACTGATGATGATGGACACACCTAGCCACGGAAGTGGCTAAATTGAGATTGACAGCTTAATGCCTTTGTATAAATTCAAAACCATATTCTAAACATCAGATAACTGAGAGGGCATTGTCCACTGGTAGGAGGTGTGTGCCCTCTACACGATGAAATGATTATAATAACTGAGAATCATTTAGTCAAACATAATGAAGTGCACATGTCCAACAACAGCCTCAGTCCCAATTAAAGTCACTCTGGATCAGCATGAAAGCTAAATGCCTCAAATGAAAAAATTGGCTGTTAGGCCGAAACATAATGATTTTTTCTGGCGTGCTTGTTTAGAAGTAGGTCATGGAATCAGACAAAACCAGAAGACCAATTTAGAAGTCTGCAGACGGTTTGCTAAAAACATCATCAAAGCCTCTTACAGTCTGAATTACTTTATGATTTTTATCACATTATTAGACAATACACCAATAGCACATTTAGTTGATGCTGTGATAAAGTGACAAACAGAAGCTTGGACCTGTTTCAGTTTTTCTAACAGTGACAATTGAAAATATCACAATGTTGTAAAAAAAAGAAAAGCCTTCAGATCAACATAATGAAAACCAAACCAGTTTGTCTATTTTAAAAAATCCTATATACTACAGATAACCCTTACTTTCAGGTAAGCCTTGGGATTTCTTTAAAGTTAAAGTCTAAATTTGGCACTGGGTTAAATGCAATGAAGAATACAACTGACCAATTTATGTCACAAAACAGGAAGAAGCATCATTCTCTCAGAGGGAATGGGGCATGAGTGCTGAGCTTTAGAAGTACTGGTACAGGTAATTTCTGTTACCTTTGCAAAGAGTCAGGCTAAATGTTTCCACTCTTTATGCTAGCTGACTTGCTGTAGTCCTAAATTCACTGGACAGATACGAGAGCGGTATCTGTCTTCTCATCTTCTAGACAAAAAAATTCAAAATGAAAAATGTAAAATTACTGCATAAATTTCAGGCAACATTTTCTTTGCCACTTTATGCTAAATTAGTCTATTTTGATGTAAAATACAAGGACTAAAGGTGATTTGGTCTATGACTCAACATTTTGTGTGATTGGTCCTCCTGGATGGATACTGAAAAACATGCAAATGAAAACAGTGTTTTGTACCAGATGACCGAGAAGACACAGATTGCTGGTTTTCCCACCAGCACATGAATGCATTATTATTGATACTACTCAACATGAAGTGAATCCTCACATCCGGATCAATTCCAAATCTAGTAGGTGGATAAATGTGTTGCTCATTACGCCGCGCACCTCATGTGATGTAAGGTTTAAATTTTGAATAACCATTATTATTTGAATCTCATTTTCAATTATCTTGCTTCTGGATTGTTTGCAGATGACCAGCTGCAGGTCTGGTAGGACATCACATTCTTTGTAATATATTTTTCATTTCGGTTTTTTTTTGTGATCTTTATTTGTTGGAGGGAAGGGTTGTTTTTCATTGTTTATTACTTTGTAACTTTATTGTTGTCACTTACTGATGATGATTACTTTATTGATTAAACAGCTGCCTTTAGCCACTGGCCTTTAAGAGTGGACATCTGTTACTTAATGTCATCGCTTTGAGAGCTGCATATAGTGAGATGCTTATGGAAATGTTCTGTCCCGGAGTCCAAACCGTTTTATTCTCAATCCACTGACAACGTCATTGATCTGAAGTATGCAAAAAATAACCCCTTATGACGTTGTGAGGATTATCTCGGCTTGAACTGGAAAATAAAAATTACAAAAGAATGAAAACAAATGAAGCATCTGAGTGTCATTATTGAAAATGTAGTATTCTGCACTCCTCGGGCTGAACTCTGGGAGTCCATCTCAGCTTCAAACATACAGATTTTTACTTGTAATGGTATATACTATAAGCAATCAAAAACCATCACGGATTATTTTCAATTCTGATGTAAATGACACCTGTTGAGAGACACACAAAGGGAGGGTGGGAGGGAGAGAGGACAAAGACAATAGGCAGATAGAAGTGAGGTGAGAGGTGAGAGAGGCAAAAACAGAAAGAGAGAATTTGAGACACTTACGGCTGAATGTGAAAGGAGAAGCAAGAGACTGAGAGAGAGAGCAGGGGTGGAAGAAGAACTCAAATCTTTTACTTTATTAAAAGTGGCATTTCAATGTAAAAATACAATGCGACAAATAAAAGTACAGTAGTGTTGGTTGAAGTAGTATCAAGTATCAAAAGTCGTAGCACTTGTTAGTGTGCAGATAACAGGCCTGTAGTGTTTGATCTGATTTGATTGTTATTAATGCATACACTGTATGTCTGAGGAGAATTTGACTGCTGTAAGCGGATGTGGAGTTTCAACTCATCTTGCGAGCGTTGGGAATTTTAATCTGTAAACATGTATCATATTTATACGATAGTCATAAGGTGTGTATGCAAAAAATAATGTTTGTTAAGTAAGAAGTTACTAAAGTTTTCAGATGAACCGGGCAGCAGTTCTCACAGGACTGAATGGGTGCTATTTTGGATTCATGATCTGATTCTTCTATTCAAATCTATGACTTAAACATCCAACATGGAACTTTAACTGGTTGTGAAACAGGCTCAATTTAGTGCTGATGCCTCTTTATGACCAGAAAGCAAACAAGAGCATCAATGAGGCGACCGTCTGTTTCTCTGTAATTAGTATAGTTATTCTTAATGCCTGTCCATGTGTAGGGGACAGACTTATCAGGGTTAGATAAGTCATAAAATCAAAACAATTTTTATAGTGGAGTGCTGAGGATGAATTGAGAAGTCTCGCAGCCTGAGGAAAGATGCTGCTCTGTAGCCTGGTGGTACGGCACTGAAACAAAGTTTGTACAGTTTTGTCAGTCTGCGTATTGTGCTGCAGAAATATCCACTGAAGTTAGCCTGCAAACCACCAATGCCCATCTAGGTCCAAAGGTCCTGTGCTAGCCATGTAAATACCAACACTCCTCTGGTTCCCAAGTCTGCTAGTTAGCTGCACAGCTAACACAACTAGCTAGCTCACACTGCCCCCTGTTTGTCTTGAGTATGAATTTGACAGGTGGCCAATTCTCACATACCATACATTTAAAGACAACACTTGAATCTGATTTTTCTTTGTTTATTGTTGTTTCTTATAATATACATGAGTTTAGTGCCAAGTACCATCCATCAGAAATTGAAATACACAAGTCTAGCTCAAACTGTATTGTACTTGAGTAAAATCACATAGTAATGTTACTTTCCACCATTAATGCTGCGTAGTTTCATTATCGATGACAAAGTGACACATTGTATGGGCTGTCCATGTGTTATCATGCCAAGTCATAACAATATTATGTTGTACACAATAAATTCATAGTATTTATATAGTGTACAGAGCGCATTATTTCCCACCTGTAGAAATACTCAAGTAAAGTACTTAAAGTACACTGCTTGAGTACATGTCTACTCAGTTACTTTCTAGCACTGAGAAAGTGTGAGATGGAAAGAATGAGACAGTGACAGAGAGAGAGAGCTAGAGTAAATGTGAGGAAATAAAGACAAAGATTAAAGAGTGAAGGAGAGGGAGAGACTGAATGAACGGTGAGCAAGGCGAGAGAGAGAGAGAGAGAGAGCGTGTGTGCGTGTGTTAGTGAGTGAGAGAGAGAGAGGAGAGAGAGAGAGAGAGAGAGAGAGAGCGTGTGTGCGTGTGTTAGTGAGTGAGTGAGAGAGAGGAGAGAGAGAGAGAGAGAGAGAGCGTGTGTGCGTGTGTTAGTGAGTGAGAGGGGAGAGAGAGAGAGAGAGAGAGAGAGAGAGAGAGAGAGAGAGAGAGCGTGTGTGCGTGTGTTAGTGAGTGAGTGAGTGAGAGAGAGGGGAGAGAGAGAGAGAGAGCGTGTGTGCGTGTGTTAGTGAGTGAGTGAGTGAGAGGAGAGAGAGAGAGAGAGAGAGAGAGAGAGCGTGTGTGCGTGTGTTAGTGAGTGAGTGAGAGAGAGGAGAGAGAGAGAGAGAGAGAGAGAGAGAGAGAGCGTGTGTGCGTGTGTTAGTGAGTGAGTGAGTGAGAGAGAGGGGAGAGAGAGAGAGAGAGCGTGTGTGCGTGTGTTAGTGAGTGAGAGGGGAGAGAGAGAGGAGAGAGAGAGAGAGAGAGAGAGAGAATGAGTGAGTGACTGGGTGAGAGAGAGAGAGAACGGTGGACGTGGCACTACTCTGCTCTACACGTCAACCGATCCGCGCACATATGCTCAACACAAGCAGACATTTAAACACACGGACGCACTTTGGTTTCAGCACACACTCACACTCTCACACTCCTCCTCCTAACGTGTGATATAGACAGGATTGTGTCTCTACAAGTGATCCGTGCAGGACCTGAAGCTTTGCCTCACAAACTACTGTCCTGTTGCGCTCTGCACCGGACTCGCTGTGGATAAGTGGATAACAGCTGTGGCTCAGCCGGTCTATTGTAATGGAGTTAACTTAACACCCTGATAAGTTGTCGCTCTGTAACCAGCACACACAGTGTGCACTATTTTTACACGCTTAGAAGGAAACAAAAACTGTGGCTTTTAAACGCGCAATCGATGAGACCCTGAGCTCAGATCGGGCCTGCGCGTCCACACTCGTGATGGCCACAGTCATGATCACACTCACACTCATGAATTCAAGAAGAAATACAGACCGTTTCACATTTATGAACGATCCGCAGCCAAGCCCCCTCCTCCCTCCCTCCCTGCCCCCTCCAACACCGAAACTGCCATAATGCAACAAATGTCCCGCACTGATAACAAACACTACATAAACTGTCGCGCACACCGCACTAAACGGACCGTGTCGTTCCACGAGCCGCTGAACGGCGGAGAGGCTTACCAGAGACGTGGAGTCCATCGCTGCCGCTGCCGCTGCCGTGCTCGCTCGGTGTGTTGACGTGGACAGCTCTGAGCTGTCACACCGAGATCACTGCTGCTTTTTTTTTTTTTTTTTTACGGAGCCGCCCGGGCGCGCTCCCGCTCCGCAGCATTCAAGTGGAGAGCCATAGGAGTCTACAGCAGAGCGCGCTCCCGATACCCCTCCTCCTCAGCTTCTCTGCCCTTTCACAATAAAAGTCTTTGTGCTCCTTCAGAGGCTAGGATTTACAGTTTACCAAGGGGCAGGTGCTGTATACAGTACAGTCTCAGACAGCTAGTCCAAATACTTCCGTTGTTTCCCAATCTAAGCCGAATATTTTTATAACAGATAACAATATCATCTTAAAGCAACATAATGTAACTTTGTGACCTTATAATATGAGCTTCAGAGTCATGTTGATGGTACAGTGGTGTAACAGGCTGAATGGTGTCTCTGTCTCTTGTTTCTGCTCTATGTAATTTCAGTGAGAGGGGAGGATCACAGTGTTGCATACATGTTCACTTCAACATACATACGTTTTCAACACATCACATTGTTCTGATGTCATGAGTTTAGTTTGTAGTCAGCACTTACATTACAACTGATACTCTTTTTCCACTTAAACACACCAAGATCTGGCTTTGTAGATCTGTGGCTTGTGTACAATGGGAATGTGTAAATTTTACACCCGGGTCAATTGACTCTGCAGTAGACAGGTTTTTATCACCTTGGCTAACTGATCTAAACACTGAACACACTAAATTCCACATTATCAACATCCAGTGGTGGCACATCAATAAGGAAGGAATTTGGGACACGGCCTACTCAAAGATGTTTTATTTCTGCACACAGTGCTGGAGGTGGAGCCCAGTTCATTCCTGTGAAAGCTGCTCAGTGGTGTTTTGAAGCCAAAAAAGCTCAACTTCCAAGCTATGAAAATACCTGGACTGCTGGACAGCCGGCAAAATTCCGGTTTAGCATCTGGCTAACCCGAATGAGGGTAAAATAATTTAATCAGGCTGCTCTTCTAGACTTTCCAAATGTTATTTGACCAAATATTTTTTGATTTGTTTTTACCACAGTGGTGAAACTGAAGCTGTTGGGAGTGCAACATCACACAAAATTCGAATTTCTATGTAATGTTGCTTTAACAATTTTATTGCTTTATTAAGTGCTGATGATGAGTTCAGGAGTCTCACAGCCTGGGGACATAAGCTGCTCTGGAGTCTGGTGGTATGACAGCAGATACTCCTGTATCCTGTGTCAGATGGCAGCAGGGTGAACAGACTGTGGCTGGGTGGGTGTTGTCTTGCCTTAGAGCTTTGTGCTGCTGGAAAACTGGTTCTTGGCATTTATGTGGAAACCACTTGACACAAACCACCCACCAAAACACAGATCATTTACATCTACAGTGTCTCAGAGGATGAAGAGCAGTTTCTAAACCACTTCTCAGATTCAAGTCTGGGGCTGTTTTCAGACCCCCACACAGAACTGACTCCACCCTGACCATGGAGAAGCACCACTCCATTCTTCAGAGACATGCTCCACTCTCTGGTTTGATCTTTGTGGATAAGGATTCATACTGCAACAGGATAATGAGCCCAAACACCTCAAAGCTTTCACACAACCACTGAAGACCAAAGACCAACGAGTCCTGGACTGTCCTCAACAGTCACCTGACCTTAGCCCTATTCAACATGTATGGTAGCACTTGAAGACTGAGAAGGCCAAGCATTCAGTGAAATCACAGGAAGCTTTGTGAACATTGTAACACCATGCCGGGATTATATGTGTCGACAGGTGGAGTCCATGCAGCTTGAGTGCACACTGTCATTTAAGCAAAAGGGGGGCAGAGCAAAAACATAGCAAGATATTCTGTCACTCGTTGACATTTTTTCAACATTTCAACCTTTTCACTTATATTTATGATATTATTATTTGTAAAGAAAATAATTTTGCAACCCAGTGTGTGCTCATGATAACAGGGATAAGTTTGTGATTTTCAAATTTTCAACACATACCTTTAAAACGGCTAAAATAATCAATGAATTGCCTGCATATGAAAACCTGATATGTCCATTATTATTAGCCTTAACACCACATCAGTGGACAGCAGTAGTGCACTGAGCAACATGTTTCTTCACATCAAGACTTGTTGCTACAGTCGTGGCCTGTTAACTGTTGTTTTTGATGGCGCCCTTACTCATTATAACACGGTAGTAGCAGTGTTATTTTTCTGTTATGTGTTATACGGTATGAAGTTTTACGCTCCGCAGTAACAGAGCAGCGTGCCGGTTTGTTTTCCGCACTTCAGTGTGAGACTGGATAGATAATACCGTGTCTGCATGTTGAATACTACAATGAATTGCCTTGAGATGGCTAAAGAGGCGTCCACGCTACTTTTCGCCCAGACGCAATAAGGACATTGCGCACCTCAGTTCAACATGGCCACTTCAAAACGCCTCGGAAAAGCTTGTTGAGCTTAATAGCATGCTGCACCCTTGGAGCTGAAGTAGAAAAAGCGGTGCAGCTCCATGTTTTGCACTGAAACATTTAGAATAGGAAGGATTTAGAAACATTTTAAATAAGTTTTTCTCTTGCGTGCGTAAGATAGGAGCGCGCCAGGTGCACAGTGTAATATGTTCTTACGATGTGCACAGTAGTTTAGCGTCGACTCAACCCCACATGCACCTGCCTTAAATTCTTTCTTTCACATATTAATCCACCACTGAAAATAGTCCACAAAAAATGGCACTATTTCCTCCTGTTTGAGTAACGTTTGCTAAAAACTACAGTGACCACCTATCCCAGAGTCATTTTTATGAAATAAACTGAATATCTGTGAGGTGTTTTTAAAGACTCATGCCACAGACAGGGCAGGGCAGTCAGGGGTATTGAGAGACGGAGAAACACTTCAGAAATACATAACACAACAGTAACATCAACCATATCCTTTCAATAAAACATAAGGCTAGTAGTATGCAAATACTCTCTGGTGTACTGGGGGACACCTCTACCATGGGTTCAGGTTGTGTTTAGGTTTATGACAGTGCTTGTACTGCACTGAAAGTTCAAGGTCACAACAGAGTGGCATTTAAGCAGACCAGAGGGGATTTTTTGCCAACCAGAGGGCAACCTTTTGTGAAATGGGCAAAAGGCGCATTTGAGGACACTACAGGGCAACTAGAAAACATGCAAGTCTGCTTACAGGGTTTTTTATTCTGCAATTCACTGCTCTCCCATAAAGTTGGGGAATTTGCATGTTAACAAAGAATGATCAGCATTAGGGTGTCCTGACAGCGACAGGCACTGTCAGGGCTGTCACACCTCTCGTTTGGTTTGTTTGGTTGCAACCAAGGATAAAAAAGATACAGACACAGTTTTTACTTGCTGTTCATTTAACAATCGAACTAAGGGGAGTAAACATGAGGTTATACAGACTGACATGTAACTCATTGGCTGGACAGCTTTCACACAAGCCTCAATGCACTGAACCTGACACAAAGATCTACAGTCTGTATGTTAGGGGTCACTTGGTTAGGGGTTAGGGAAAGATCGTGTTTTGGTTAAATACCATAAACACGACTTGAGGTCATAAACTTGTAGTTTGAACGTGATACACATTTTTTAAAAATGTTTATATGGTACAGAGCAGATGATAAACACGTATAACATGTCAGTGGTTTGTAGAAAGGTTCTGTGCCAGCATTTAATCCTGACCACAGAGCTGGCCTGCACACACATCTGTCAGACCTCACACCACCTGACTTTGATACACGCTTTCTGTTGAAATATTTGAAGTCACAAACCGAATCCGAGATAACCCTGATGACAGTGTAACAGTAACTACAGGTGTGGTTCCTGTGTGCGCTGCAAATGTTCATGGTTGTTCGACATTGTATTGAGCTGTACTCCTGACCTCCGATGATTAACTCGTGACCATGAGTAAACAATGGGCTCAAGGCTGTAGGCTGTAGATTTTAGACATACTGAGGTTCTGGATTTAAGTCCACCATCCTTCAGAAAAATGTAACTAAAAACCATATGTTAAGTGTCAATTCTTTATTATCTGGATTGTTACAAAGCATTTGTTTAAATCATTACACTGTCCAGGTTTATTCTCTGTACATTTTATTTGTCGACATGTCTCTTGCCACAAAAAAAAACAACAAAAAAACAGCTATTTCCCTGACAATAACCATGTGTAATCTGAGACAAAACTATTTTAGCATTGAGACTATGTCTGCAGATTGTCCAGTCGGAGTCTAAATGGATTATTTAGACATGAGAGTTTTCTCAACTGTAAACACTGATCAATCCTTTATTAACTGAGCTAAAACTAGTCGAACTGTGTCTACAAGGAATCAGTGTAGAAAACAAATACAGAGGACATGACCTCAGTGTTCTGACTGAGTAGGCTTTAGAGAAAATACTACAAAGACCACCGTTCCCTTTATAATAACATTCAAAATGAAACAACACGGATGGAAAAACACAAGAATAGACTTGATGACGTTCCCTTCAGCAGCGTTACCGTCAGGAAAGGAACATCTAATTGAATTTAAACGCATGAAGCCACCACAGTATCTAAATGAGTGGCATCCAGAGTGAATGCTACACACTCAGGAAGATTTCTCCACCGAAAGCGCGTTCTCGCTGCCAGGGCACGCGCCTCGACACGACTTGAACGAGCGACAGACACACCTCCCCGATGCCTCCTCCCCTCTCTCATCCCGCGTTGCATGCTGGGACGCCAAGTTTATTATCGTTTAGAAAAGATGGCAGACGTGCAGCCGCCACCCCTCCGGACCCTGGACGATTTTCTCCTGAGCTCAGCCCGCTTCGCCGTGCCCGATGTGCGCGACCTGGACCGCTGGAACAACCGCATCATCAACAACCTGCTGTACTACCAGAGCAATTATTTCCTGTCCGCACTGGGCCTCCTGCTCATAGTGGGGTAAGTTTCATTATTCTGACGTGGCCCCCCCCCCCCCGAATCTTCCCTCCCACAGCGAACATACTGCGACCTGGAGTAAACACTGAACTTGTGTTTGGCTTCAGCACTTCAGCTCGGTGTCTTTGCAGCAGACAGAGAGAGTGACACAGCCTGGTGATCACACACAGTCACAGATGAGAACACACTGGTTTGGATGAACTGATGAAGGTGACGTCTCCGATAAGAACAAACTGCTGCTCTTCATCGTCTGCCACCATGACGGGAGGATGTCAGTTAAAGGGAGTGCCCAAAAATCATTTCACAGCCTCTACCTCAGATCAGAGGATGTAAAATAATTCATCTGAGGTCACTTCAAAATGTTATATTTGCAATTCTACCTCTACAAAGAGAGCAGAAACCACAACATGAACTAGGCCTATATCTCCATCCAGCTCCTCTCCATGTATTTTTTAAAAACATGTTATTTCTTTACAGACACAGGCCTGAAATGCACACACACACACACACACACACACAGAGTCCCTACACAGATGCATTAAGGGTATATCGGCAGTGCTCAGACACCTCTCCAGCTACCAGTCCACACTCTGTATAGACTGGTCCCAGCAGGTCTTGAACCGGCAACCCTCCGGTCCCTATTGAGCTACTTCTGTCCTTAACAACATTCAGAGTAATCTACAAAGTCACTTGAAGGTCCAGTGTGAAGGATTTAGGAGGATCTGTTGGCAGAAATGGAAGATCATTGTTGTAATTATGTGTTTAGAATGGACCTTTATATCCACAGAGGGAGCAGGTCCTCTTCTGCAGTCCACCATGTTGCACTGCCATGTTTCTACAGTAGCCCAGAACAGAGCTAGATGGCACTAAATTCTACACACTGGACAGCGAGAGTTTGCTCCACACAGTCAACTTTACAATTAAAGATTTTTCACCGAGTGTTAGGAATATTACATCCTAATTCAGTTTGGTGGCAGAAGCAATAGTCAGCCTTTGTTGCAGTTTCACAGGAATCAAGCATCCTCACTTTGGGATGAAACTGGTGTTATTCTGTATTTCTTTTTTTGTCGGTGTCCAAAATCACTTCCTGTTTCCTAAACACCTCACAAATGTACAGTTTTATTTGGCTATGATTCTAGTGTGGGGAGCTCGTTTATGTGAATGAATCTGTGACTGAATGTAGTAGCCTTCACATGTAGCTGCTCAAACTGCAGACAGAAAAAAGTAATAGTGGAGCAGCTGGGGGCAGGGTTTCATGGAGAACCGGTGCAACTGTAACAATACTTTTCCCCCTTGAACTAAGGTGTGCTATGGAAATGTAAATACACACATAATGCATTCATATAAACTTACTCAGTAAAAATCGACCAATGAGACTTTGAAATTCATGAGAACAACCAATAATATGTAGCGTCAAGTTTGAGATTGCAGATTATCATTGTAGTGTCTGCCGTTGCAGTTTAGCGTCACCAAGTGTCCCCAACACTTCCTGCGTGTCACTCAATGTCTGTTTTCTCTCAGGTATTTCCAGCCCTTCCAGCTGTTTGTCGGGGCGATCGTGGTCACCTTGTTGTTCGCGGGCTTTGTCTGGGCTGCTGAGAATCAAGCTCCCATTCGGCGTTTCCGCAGAAACCACCCAGCAATCGCCTTGTTGGCCATTCTTTTGGCCAGTTACCTCTTCATATCAGTTCTGGGAGGCGTGGCTGTGTTCCTGTTTGGGATAGCCTTCCCTATACTGAGTGAGACAAGAGAACACACACACACACACACACACACACACACACACACACAATCGAGCATAAGATAAAGCCTACGTACTTGCCTTTAAGACACTACATTGGGCACTAGTCCAGCTGGGCCCACTTGGCTAACATTTTGTACATGAAATACAAACCAGAGACGGTGGAAGCACGTAAGAATTCTGCAAAGATTTTTGCTGGCATGAAATGCGATTTTCGCGTGGTTAGGGATTTTGTTACAATTTGTACATGTGGAGCAATTTTATTTTGAAAACAGAATTTAATGTTGTGAATCCTTGACAGAATTCAACATGCTGCAAGCTCCTTTTGCATTCTGTGCCAAAAAAAAAATCGGTGCATCCGATGCTGCCAGGTATGGCCACAGACTGTCTAGGAGCTCACTGATGCGCCGATGCAGGTCTGAGGGGAGATCCCCCAGAGCACCATCTGCCAACTGATCAGAAGCATGCCCAGGCATTGTCTGGAGTGCACACAGGCACGCAAGTGCCATACACACTACTGAGTCACACCACAAGTTGCTCTGATAAAATTCACGCAAGCTGGATCAGCCTGTGATGTCAGTTTTTTCACTTTGATTTTCGGTGTGATTTTGAATCCAGGCCTCAGTGGGTTCATGACTTTGGTTTTCATTGACCGTTGTTACGTCATTTTGTTTTAAACAAATTATACAATGTACGTCAGTGAAGATTTCTGATTGAATAATTCATTCATCCATCAAAATCTGATGTGTGATTTCGTTAATATTTTTAAGCAGTGTATATTGAGTAAAGGCCTGTCTTTAATGTAAACTTGTTTAAGATTGCTTCTCTGCAGTTGTAATGAATCACGGCCTGGACTATTTGTGGTAATTTTAGGCGGAATGTGTGCTTAGTAAACCTGAATGAATTGTAAGGACTCAGCATTTTATTCCTTCCTCCCCATGTGTCTTCACAGTGGTTCTGGTCCATGCATCGGTGAGGCTGCGCAGCCTGAAGAACAAGTTAGAGAACAAACTGGAGAGCATTGGTCTGAAGAGGACACCCATGGGACTGTTCTTAGAGGCCTTAGGACAGGAACAGGAGGCTGGATCCTAGAAAGAAAGAGGAGGATGAGGTGTGCAGGGTTGGGGAAGGTTTGGGTACCATCTGATGAAATTGCAACAAAAAATGAATGTAGGGTAGGTGTGAAAACTGGTGAAGGAGAGAAAAAAAAACAAAGGAGATGCAGAGAATTACTGCAGGGCAAGAGGAAGGACAAAAACAAATCTGATGAACGAAATGGGTTTAGTTTGTTGTAGAAAGAGCTTATTGGAAGTCTACAGGGAGGAAGGGTCTCATTCTGTGTTCCAATAGAAACAGAACAGATGACATATTTAGGGATTCATCATAATCCACAAAGGATCAGAGCATTCCTGGTCTGTTTGCCAAACTTTGCACTTTAAGTTCATTGTTTTGTTTCATTGATTTTGACATGATGCAATTATGTCTTTGCACTACATTCTATATGTACGCAGTGTCAAAGCTAAATGGGCATATTCACATTGACCCATGAGGTAATAAACCATGAAAGGTTCTGCACCTTAAGTCATTGTCTATGTACACACTGACTAGGTTTTGGTGTGTACTCTACCTATGTCCATTGATCTGTGCTGCGTCTTAACATCACAAGTATGAAATTGAAAGTCATAACATTAAAATAAAAAAGGTTTCATATTTTGAGAATGAATTTGTAATTTTACAAGAAAAAGTGACATGTTCTGTGCTGCGACTGATCCTTCAAAACGTTCCAGGTATGGACTCGCACTTCCTGTAACTGGTTTCTTTCAGTATCCTTTCCATCAGCACTTAGACAATGAAGCTGTTATTCAGAGAAGAACCTTCATTCAGGCTATCCTCATCTCTCACTTGACATGTTAAAACTCACTGACTTTATTGTAAAGATATTTACTTTTTGATAAAATTACAACTTTATCACCTTAATTTGACAGCTTTTTCTTGTAAAATTACAAGTGTGTTTTTGAAATAATCAACTTTTTTGCAAAAGTTCAGGGTTCAAAGTTCAGACCTTCAGGGTCTCAGTCCACAACGATGGAGGACCAAAGCATTGATGCTGTGCTCTAGTGTTGGTTGAAATGAAGCAAAATCCTGTTCCATTGACTAGCTTGGATGGATATATTTAGCTAAGCAGACGGTGGTGACCGTACAGGCAGGACCAAAATCATAACACTCCTGTAATGTTGAAGTCGAGTGACCCGCATTAACTGACTTCAGATGAATTCCCTTTTATTTTAATGTTTATAATGTTCTGTGTCATGTTGAAAAGTGACTTAAATGCTTAAATTAGGTGAAGTTAGAAGGTAACAGGAGGGTTTATATGAAATCTAGAACAAATCTGATTAGCCGCTTCAATCTAAAACTTTGTTGTGCTTGTTCCAGTTGATGAAGAAACAACGAGAGCAGAAGTGACATGTGAAGGAAACAAATCCTCTGCTTTAAACAAATCATTTTAGAAACCACATTTCTAATCCTGTATTTATCCAGAATAGAAGGCTTTAGTCACAGAGCTGCCCATTACAGTGCTCCACTGCTGGTCAGTGGGAGTTGCCCAGTCTCCCAGTGCTGGCAAGTGGGAGAAGCCCTACTGGAGCAAATAGATAACTTTGAATTTACCCATAATTCTTTTATAACTTTGTTACCACGAACAACCACTAGCCAATAAAGTTAGTTTGTCTCTCTGCCACCACTTGTGGTGACTGTAGTTTCCAAGTCTCTCCTTGTAAATTGCTGGTTCTAGCCATGCTAGGTTCAGGGACACCAGTGTCGGCCGATCGTTCAATCTCTTTGGTCCAGACTAAAATACAGTTTTTGGATGGACTGAAAGTTCTATAGAGGCCTATGAGAACATGTCTATATTGACTGTATCAATCCCTAACGTGTCCTCTAGCGCCACCATCAGGTCAAAGTTCTCAATCATCCAACAAAATATCTCAACATCTAAAAGAGGGACTGGGACAACATTTCTAGCATGATCATTTCCACACAAATCTCTTTCTGTCCAATATTTTGGTTTATTTTGGGGTAGAAGTCATAGTTTTCTACTAAAGTTTCTCTAACTCAGCAATTCTCAGCTCAGCAACGAAAGTCAGGTGAAGTTTAGTAGTCCACAAAACATCTCTGGAGCTCCACAGCAAAACAGCGTTACAGCAAGTTAAGTTTTGTCAAGATGATGACATTCAACCCAGCAGTCTATGATTTATGGGAAGGGAAACGTTGTTCTCCAAAGGCCTCTTAAACTGGAGTATTAATGAGATTAAAATATTTTCTTAAATAACTGCCTGACATATTAAGTGACTCATATGACATATTTTGAAGGAAGTTTTCTTTCTTCTGGGTCAGAATCCCAAAGTTTTGGTTTCACTTTGGCTTAATGGGTTTTCCCTCAAAACTGACCTTTTCGTCAAGTGTCATCTGTTCTTTGTGTAGCAAATGTTTGCCTGCTAACATGCTTAACCAAGAGGATGTACACGCTGATTACAAGTTGCTAAAAATCAGTATGTCAGCATCCTGACATTAGCATTCAGCTTATAGTGTTGTCGCTGGAGAATCATAGGCCCTGATCACACAGAGACTCGTCACTTTGAAAAACGCCCTGCTAAAGCTCTGGGCAAAGCTGCGTGATGTGCCTGTAGAGCGGGGGGCAATGCAACTCTGTACCTTGCATATATATTTCAACTTTTAAAAACCGCTAGAAAAATGCTAATGGGCGGTGCAAGAGAGGATCACACGCCATACCACAAGAGAACAATGGTTTCACAGGCAGCCAGCTCTAGCAACATGTCTCGGTG